>NW_015150839.1:482710-484804 GCF_000732505.1 Cyprinodon variegatus
GCTCAGGTTATCCTGAGCTATCTCTATAGTTATGCTGCTATAGGCTTAGACTGCTGGAGGACTATTAAATGTTGAGCTACTTGGTAAAAATGTATTTCAGTTTTATAAACATCAAACTAAAGGCAATATATCGAATCGGGACAAAAATCATATCTGATTTAGGGTTAAAAGATTGGATTGGGATCAAAGGCCTAAAATGCTGATTGGAAAATTCCTAATCCATAATTAGCAACACTGTGTGACTTTTTCCATCTTTGTTTAGGTCAATATGATGCTTCGTGCTTTTTGCTCTTCTGGCTGTGGAAATGAACACTTCATGGCTCCATGGTGATGGTGGTCAGAGGGCCGCCTGGCTTCTGTCAGCGAGCCCCAGAGCATCTGTGGCTACAATGCAGCTCCCCACCATCAGGGAATGACTAAATGAATTTACTATCAAGTTCTGAATTTAAAACTTTCACTGAACTATTTGAGTTTTTATTTTACATTCATCAAACCTTGAATTCTGTGTTGTTGAAAGTTAAAATCGTGAATTTTTGCAGCTTAATTCAAATTATATGGTGTGAAAGAAAAAATCTTTTAAATTGACATTTAAAAAAATGCAATCTACAAAGGAAACCTTTCCTTGTTTTAATTTTTTAAAACAACTTCACCATAAAACCTTTTTTTATTCAAATTTTTTTAAAGTTTCTTTGCTGGATTGCATTTTTTAAAATCTCAATTTACTAACTGGGTGGGATTTTTTTCCATTTATAAAACATGTTCTTTTTTGCAGCAATAACTGAGTGACATTCACTCCATAAAAGTAGCAGTAACCTGTTAACCATGCAATATATTTCCAACTTCTTGCTCCAGAACCTACTTTCCAACTTATTTTCCACCTGTGGTTAATTTGTCATATGCATCTTTGGCTAAAATTTTTCAGGAACGTTAATCTTTCAAACCGGCGACCTTTGCAGTCGCTGCAAAGGGCAAAGGAAATGTCTCCCCCAATAATTACTGTCCCAGATTTATGGTAACTTAACCAGAAGTTAGTAAAACTTTACATTCGAATTAGAAGCTTATTTGTCATTACACAGAAATACACAGTTATTTGGCAGCCATTTGTTAGCGGCGATGTTGCAGGAACATTTCTGTTCATTTCCAAGAGGTTGACGTCATTTAATTAAATACTGATTTCCTTTTTTTAAATGCACACAGTCTCATTACATGACTTTTCACATTTATTTCTAATTTTTACAGCTGTAGCTCCCTCTGGTTGCACTGATACTCTTTCTGAAAGATGACAGCATTTTGCTGGTGAACTTTTGTGTGTTTTAAGCTTTTTTTCTTTATTTCTTTGCAAATGAATCCCTTCTGTGTATATTTAACATAACACGCTGTTATTGATAAACAAGCGAGTGTGGACGTGCAGAAACAGTGAAAATAAGCCTCCAAAAAACTGTTAAACGATGCGTTTTTGTTTGTTTTTGTTCCACTGAAACTTTTATTTTTTTTCCTTTAAATATTTATTTCATTTAAATGTTTTTTAACTTTAAGCTTTTTTCCAGTTTGCGTTTGCAGAAACAGAAACTGTCTGCTCATGCTTACAGGATGCTGTAATTCTATTTAGGCTTAAAACGGATCATCTAAACACTGTCAGGATGGATGTTTAGTCCATATTAGCTTTCTCCATGATGATGTAATATTTTTCTGTCTTTTTTCCGTTTAGTCATGTGATTCTGCACCTTTAAGGGCTTCATAACAGAGAGAGTGGATCCATACAAGTGAACTGATCTGCAGTCGTGTTTAGAAAATTTGGGGCCCTAGGCAAAGACAGTTTTTGAAATAAAAGTACTAGAGGGGTCTGAAAAGTCATAAATATAGAGATAAAAGCGCTAAGTTGGGAACACTGCTCTTTGCATCGTTTGTTTTCAAATAGTTTGCTGCTGTCTGTTTGGAACTTTCTGAACATGAGCAGCAAATGGACTGATCCAATATGGTGGACACTGAAGGGGGAGGGGGGGCTGTGACACACTTTTTTTGAGTTTTTGCAAGACTAGTGGCTCTTTTTTTTTTCTAGGCTGACAGGCAGAGATGGCAAAAGTACTCACTTTC
>NW_015150839.1:485348-489047 GCF_000732505.1 Cyprinodon variegatus
GTAGTAAAGTAAAGTAAAAATATCAGAAAAATCTACTTGAGTACAGTAACGAAGTATTTGTACTTCGTTACTTCCCATCTCTGCTGACAGGAAAGGAGGTATGACAGTGGGAGAGCCATGCAGCAAAGGAGCACAGGCCTCATTCTAACCCGGGTCGGCCATGTTGACTAAGGCTTCCGTACATGGGTCGTGCGTGCTAAAAACATAATTAATGTGCACAAATAAGGAATAGTTGTATTAACCATACATGTAAACACAGTTTTATGCGGCCCCGAGGAACTTGGGGCCCTAGGCAACTGCCTAGAATTGCCTAATGGTAAATCCCCTCAAAATCATTAAAGCTCTGAAAAGACATAACTAGGAATGAGTTTGACTGCTGTCGATCGGCACCACAGCCATCATCCCCCTTTAAGTCTTTAGCCAGAACTTTTGATATTACATCTTCTCCTTTTTGTCAGCTTTCAATCAGATCTAATCTGATTTAATCTGAATGTAGAAAATATCAGTATTAGTGATTAACAAAGACTATTGCTGCCTGTTTGCCTACCTTCCGAGCCAGATTATTCCAGCTGTTTGGTGAGAGTAACTCTAGTGTTCCTTATATAAGTTCTGAGATTCTGATTCTGACCTGTTTCTGCCTTTGGATACCCGAGTTTAGCTTTGCCCTTGCTGCTCTGTTAGTCCGGTTCATACTGGATTGATTCCTGGATTCTGCTGGTTAATTGAACTTGGACTGTGCTTCTAACCTCGGCTTGGATTATCCTCTGGTACCTCCTCGACTCTCTGATCTTCTGGTCTGTAAACCTGGTTCTGCCTTTTATCCTGAGTTTCTATCCCTACAGAGGTTGCGGTTTATTCGCCCCAGCTGATGAGCAGCCGCATGCTGAGTTGTTTTGAATAAAGGCTTGTTTAAAATTGTCCGGATCTGTCTGTTTTGAATATTGGATCCAAGGTTCCTAGATCCTGACAATCAGCTCAGATAGAAAGTCTGTCAGCGAGACAGAAACCTCTAGAAGATCCTGAACCACGGATGGTTTTTAGCTGGAGGAGTGCTATGAACATTTCAGAAGACTTCCAGTCATCTGCTTCAATCATCTCCCAATTTTTTTCTATCTTCAGTTAAATTAGAATTATGGAACAAGATGAAACAAAAGGTTCATTTGTATATAAAAAAGCTATAAACCCAGAAAGAATGTTAGATATCACAGTGTTATTAATGCTTTTATTGAAATGAATAAATAAATAAAATCCCCTGACTGCTCTCTAATGTTATGTTTTAGCCTTTAATTCTACAATATTTTACAGCAGAGGTCAGAGATTACGGACCGCGCTCCGGATCCGGACCCAACCTGATTTAAAACATTTATAAATTAAAGCATATAATTAAATTATACCAACGATTGTTGTTCTCTACTTTAGAAAAACACTTTTTTTAAATGGAAAAATGTTCCTTTTTTTTTATATATTTTTTTATTTAAAAATTCACTGTATAACATGGGTGCATAAAAAACTCATTTTATTTAATTGTTAAATTTTGTTTAAAAGTAACAGATTATTATTAAAAATGTCTCCGGACCTTTACTGGTTGATAATTTTCTTTATTCAGACCCCGCTTATTGTTAATCAATCACCCCTGTTTTACAGCTTTCATTGTGCATTTTTCTCCAGGATTGTTTGTAATTAATAAAGAAAATCTAAATATGCCAAAAGACTTTCTGTTATTTAATGTTTTCCAGGTGCAGATTAATCTTTTCATGAAAAGTTTATAGCTCAAACTCAAATCTAAAACTACACAAACACATCATGAACTCACCGATGACCAAGTATATATATATATATATATATATATATATATATATATATATATATATATATATATATATATATGCATATTTTACATTTCCAGGTTATTTAAACTTGGTTGCTTTTTGGTTAGAAGCTGATGAGTAGTAGTGTAATGAGGGGGGGTAGACTTCAACCCCCTTCATGATCATTGCTAGGAGGCTTGTTCTCCTCAGTGGGACTGAAAATGATGGGGAGACTTCAGAGAGACTCTGGAAATGATTCAGATTCTGGGTTTTAAATCACAGAACCATGAAATGTTTCGCTGCAAAAGGTCAACAGGTGAGAGGAACGAGCCACGCTCAGGATGTTCTGTTGGAGCCTTACCTCCTCCAGTAACTGGTCCAGCCGTCCAACAATGAGGGGCTCCACCTGCTCCAGAGTCATCATCCAGGCGGTGAACTTCTCATCCTGCTGCTGCTCCAGACTCAGGATCCTGGACTGAAGCTCCATGGTCCTCATTAGGACAAACACACAGAGTCCAAAGCAGAGAGCAGACACAGAGATGCAGACCATAATCCAGGACAGATTATTCCAGATTGACTGCTTCCATAGTCTCTGTCCTGCTGTGGGATTTATCCTCCTCTCACCAGCTGCTTTATCAAAAACTTTACACCTCTGCTCATCCTCCATTCTGCACAGATAGAGAAACTATTAAAAAACTACAAAAACAAACAAATTAAAACTTAGAGGAGTTCTTCCGTCCGGCTGATCTTCCTCACGTCAAAAACACTTTTTAAACTTGCTTCTAAAGCTGCAGGAGTTTCATAGTTTTTCCTTTATTTCCCCTCAGCTCTGCTGCGGTTCAATGTGGAGGAGGCAGGCTGGATCTCTGACAGCTCTGGATGCCGCAGGGCTCCGCTCCGCCCCTGGCTTTAGGCTGCATGCCGGGGGGGTATTCATAGCAGCGCTGCCGCCCCTTTGATCCAGCCACTGGCTGAGAGATATTTTTAGGGGTGTGAAAAGCCAGGATCCACTGTCACAAAGCTGCTGCACCGACAGCGCTGCTGGCCTCCGGATGTGTCATAAATACTCTATATTCAGTCCCATAGAATAGATGGAGGGTCCATCCTTATGGGAAAAACACACACTGGGTTGTTTTACTGTAAACATTTGATCTACTTCATGTGGAAATTAGAATTTTTCCCATTTTTAGGGAAGCTGTAATGGGTTTTCTGAAGGACAAGGTTAAAATCTGCTCTGTTTTCATTGTTTGTAGTGAGGAAGAGAAGCTTTCTATGTTTTAGTACTTATGTTTTCAACTGCAGCGGCTGTAATTTATACAACATACAATGTTTCTCCAATCAGATGCTGTTCCTTAAATGAAACAATTCAGACTCTTCCTTCACATCTAAAGACTTTTTGGGGGCATATTTGACGGCTCTTGGCATGCAGGAAGAATTGGGTCTCAAATCAGTGCAGGACCCCCCCTCCCACTCTGACTTACTGGTTAAGAGACTGGATCTGGTAGCCTCTGCCTTTCATCCTCACAGACCCTCTGGCTTTGAAAACATCCAGCTGTTTTCTCAATCAGAGAAGGACAAACAGCTTCTACTCCCCATTGGCTGAAGGCTCGGGGCCTTCTAACTGGCTGAGACGTTACATAAAAGCAGCTGGAGAAGTCATCTGCTGGCCTGCTCCGGATGAGGAGGAGAGCCGCTCAGCAGCGATGGTTTCACCTTCCCAGGATGGTCCCAGTGCCGGTTCCTTCAGTCACCAGAAGAACAGAGTTCACTTCAACACTCCAGGTTCCTTCGGTCACCAGAAGAACCGAGTTCACTCCAACATTCCCGGTTCCTTCGGTCTCCAGAAGAACCGAGTGTACTCCAACATTCCCGGTTCCTTCGGTCACCAGAA
>NW_015150839.1:492572-502408 GCF_000732505.1 Cyprinodon variegatus
AGAAGAACCGAGTTCACTCCAACAGTCCCGGTTCCTTCGGTCACCAGAAGAACCGAGTTCACTCCAACAGTCCCGGTTCATGGTTTACTTTCCTCATTTTTGTCGTACTGATGACCTCATCAACACAAACCCAGCCTGATGAGGTCACCAGACACGCAGCGTTGGTGGGACAGAGGCTTTTTTAGCCAGTGGGAAGGAAGCCATGCTGATTTTCAGCGGGTCGATCCATGATTGAATAACACGCGTTAACCCATTATTATTAGTGGGAAAGACAGCAGGGCAGTGTCATCTGAGACAATGATTACATTAAAGCCCTCCTGTGTAGACCTGCTTGCTGTATACATCAGAAGAGTTAAATGCAACAATAAAAACTGATCAGGTGAGTTAAAGCCTGAGTCCAGTCTCTCATTTAAAAGGTTTGGCTTCCTTTTTTTAAATAAAGAGAAAAAAAAAAACAGCAAATAAAGTTCATGCATTAGAGTTTTCTAGATGTCCAAGAGAAATATTTTTGCATCAACCACGTCCTTTCCAGCCTGATAAACAGACTGGGGACATTAGGCTGGATTTATCTTTTAAAATATTCCCTAATATATAAAAGTTACATGTTTGTTCATTTAGCACTGGTGATAAATGCACATCATGTTCAACATGGGCATCATGTTCAAACTGAACAGTGCGACAGAAATCTGGAAAGTAAAACACGGAGAGCAACATGGAAGGAAGCCATGGAGTAGTCGGTGTGCTTTATTGTTTCGCTCTTTTGTCCTTTGAATTCCTCTTAGCAGTGCTGCTCCATGTTTATGGAATGCTAGCAGAGATACTTTTAAATGAAGAACTGCTCCCTCTCCCAAGCACATCTCAAGTCTCCACCGAGTGCGGAGCCCATTCCCCCCGTCCTGCTCTCCCTCCGCTGGCTGGCGCCTGGGCTTGACGGTACACGGAATTTGGGGGTGGATGCCCGGGTGGCTACTGGCTCATTCCTGGCGGCTTCTCCACAGGGCCCGGCCGGCCGGGGCTCCTGCCGGGTGGTGGGGCACCCCTGGGGCTTTGGATCCCTGGGGCCCGCAGCCGGATTCACTTCGGGGTGGCCGGCTGAGCCCGCCGACTCTTCCCCGCGGCTCAAGAGTTGTGCTGGCTGGGGGACTTCCTCGGGGCCGTCTCTCCTCCTCCCTTGGTGGGGGTCTGATTTCCTATGCTGGCCCCTTCTTGCTGCCTTCGCTTTTGGGGTGCCTCTTCAGTTCTTCACAACCACTATTGAGCATTTTTTCTTTGGATAAACTTTCACAAACAACTACAGGTGCTTGGTTCCAGGTAATACAGAAAGCCAACACTCTTATCTTCAGGTAACACAGAGTCCGATTAAATAATAGTACTTCAACGACAGTATCTAGGTGTTACTTTATTGTATGTCTCGTACCATGTCCGTACCATGTCTGTTTTTACATCTCTTCGCAGGTGATCAAGCAGACTGAAAATGTTTTATCATTATCTCCCTTTTATCTCCTCTTTCTTTAATCTTTTCTCCCTTTTTTTCCTGTTTTTCCTCTTCTGTTCTACTTACATTGCAGTGTCCATATAATCTGTAAAACTCCCTGCATAATTATAATAAAGCAATTTATATGCATGAAACAAGTGGAACACTTTGGTGATAGCCGTACTGCTCCACTTGTGAAAGTAATATCTGTTGGGCTCTTTTTGACATCAAGACAGTTATTCTTATTGTCACACTGCCAAACAAGGACACTGTTTAAAAAAAAAAAGATATTAAAAAAGAGATATTTTGAAGTGTTAGATCTGTTTGTTGACGTCCATTCGTTGCACTCCATGCATGTGATTTTAAATTGCCGAGTCGTTTGAACCGGGTCGTCAAGGGTCAGTACATGGTTCCCACTGCCGATAAAAGCATTTTGTGTCTGGCTTTAAAAGGGTTTTTTGACCAGTTTGAAAGGGGGATAAGAGAAACAGGTCTACACTGAAAAACAGGTCAAGCTGTTTCATTTCGGCTGCTCCCATATTCAGCGGCGGCTACAGCGAGTCATACTCACATACTTGGCAAAGCTTTTAAATCAGACGCCGCTCTGACAGGACAGGGATTCAATCTCAGGTCCCCTGCCTCACAGTCAAAGGGTTTAAACCACTTCCTCAGGGGAACATCTGATCAGGCTAACAGTCATTTCCATTTCCTACTTTCTACCCAAACTTAAATTATGACCCAGTTAAGGATTTTTTTCCCTTCTTTTTAATAAAGAACTGGTCTGAAAATGTTTTCATCATTCAAAATGTTCCTCCATACTAAAAAGGTTGGTGTGGAAACATGAAACTGGAACCACTCCTTATTTCTGGGGCTGTGGTTCTGATGGCTCCCAGCTGCCCCCCAGTCTCAGTGAAACTGGGTGAATAGAGCACTGGCGTTAAAGCTCTTTGACTGACGGAGCAGCAATAAAACCATCATATAAAACCAGTTCTCCTATAATATTTCATCTGGACAACTAATGAATTTTCCACGTTTCAAGAAAAAGCTTCGCCTGCTTTCAGCTGATTGAGGCAAAGTTGTGTGAATCCTGGTTAGATCGGGGAGCAGGATGTGGAATCTGTCAGTTTTACAAATCCACTTCTGTGAAGTCACCAAAGGGCGGCATGCCTGCAGACGTCATGTGGATAGGTGCTCTCATACGTTCACTCAAAGCCACCACAGAGTGTGCATAGATCACCCACAGGCAGTTTGGACACATGTTAGGAAGTGAGAAAAACATCTGTAACATCCTTTGACCTGTGCGCTGACATCTAAGATGGGCTGTGTATTAGCAGGTATCTTGGCTCATTTTGGAAAGCATCAATGGCAGTTTTAATCTAATAGT
This sequence comes from Cyprinodon variegatus, assembly GCF_000732505.1. Classification (NCBI taxonomy): domain Eukaryota; kingdom Metazoa; phylum Chordata; class Actinopteri; order Cyprinodontiformes; family Cyprinodontidae; genus Cyprinodon; species Cyprinodon variegatus. Next base: position 495,431 of record NW_015150839.1, read on the forward strand.
TCAGATCTCTACCTGTAGATCTAGTGTATAAAGCTCTAAGTGTTGATGTCTAAATTATTTTCAAACTCTTCTGTAACTCTGCCAATGATTCCTCACATTCTCCCCCCTTCTGTTTTAAGGTGACCAAGAGATGCCCAATAGACATCAGGTCTGGAGACGGACTCAAGCGGTCCGGCACACATTCTGGGGGGGGTCTTCGTGTCCTTCCTCCAGCCTCAGTTAAAAAACTTCTTCTTGTACAGTAGAACCTGTGAACCAGAAAAAACCTAAAGCAGAGATGAAAAGGTTTATTTGTATTCTTATAGTCAGGATCAGGAGGAATCACTGAGATAAGGATTATCTGGGCTTCGATTTGATCAAGGTCAAAGCCTGCCCATCACAGAAATTTTATTGATACTCATTCGAAAAATACTAAACTGTTTTGAAATAATACACAAAAACATGGATCTGGAGATTAGCTCTGAAGGTTAATTGGTCACTAATACGTTGTAACTGAAGTCCAAGAATGTATAAGGAAATCTTGGAACGGCGTGGGAAAGATTTATTTCATATTTGATTTAATAGGCAGCTTACTGAAACATTTTTTTAAACTTTTATTCTGTTATTCAAAAACTCAAAGTGTTCATTTCTGTCCATCTTCTTCCATTTCTCCATCAGGGTCATGGTGGGATCAGGGAGTTAAAGGCAGGGTTCACCCCCTACAGGTCGCCAGTCACAGCAATTGAGAGATGCCAGTTAACCTAACAGTCATCGCACTAGGAGGAAGCAAACATCCATGCAGAAAACACATAGGCAGTGAATTGAACTCAGGACCAACAAACTGTGCCACTCTGCAAACAGACTTTAATTTATACCTTTCTGTTCACCAAAATGTCAACAAAAAGTATAAATGTTTTAACCAACGGTCAACTCAATTAACCAACGCTCCCCAGGATCCTGAGCTGCTTTCAAAGTGGGAGAAGCAGGTCAAACGATCGGGAGAAGTTGGAGGACCCTACTGCATCTCTTCTATGATTTTGAGAAGGATGTTTTTTTTTTGTGTCCTCATTGAAATAGTTGCTTGGTTGTTGAGCAGCTGCCAATGGCCATACCCACCCAGGGTGAGAGAGAACATTAGCCAATGTTCGAACCAAGCACAGACGGATTGTTTTTAAGAACCTCCTAACGTTTCCCCGCAGCCCTTCCACTTCCAGCTCCACATTCAAAGAACCACAGGCTGCAGTGTGGCCACCTCGTTAGATCGGAGATTGCTGCTGTTCCAGATAATGACCCAAAGCTAACAGTCATTAGCTTCAGTAGCACATGGCTTCCCGCACCGTGACATCACTGCCTGAACATGTCAGGAGTAAGGTGTTACTATATTCAGGCAAAAATGGCCGCTCCCATACTTAAGGGCTGGTTATCCTCCCACAGTCACAGTGAGCTTGTCGCAGATATTTTTGATTTATGCCAGATATTGAAGTGTGGTCTGCGTTATGTTATTCCACGGCACAACGCAAGAGGGACAATCAGGAACTAGCTGTGGGTCTAGAGGCGGTGAGGAAGTGGGGGCAAGTTTGTGCGACAACGGAGGGACATGAGGACTATAAAGAGCGGGGATCCAGGTGGAAAAAGGGTCCCACCTCCCTCTTTTAGCATCTTCACAAGTCGTTTTCCACAATGGCGGTCATACAAATAAAACAAGCTGGTAAGGTAACCAACAGGAAATACGCATAGAGTAGAGTGGATGTAGATTTGACCAATCAGAGGCCTCCTGTCTGCGATCACCTACAATTTTGGAGAGGTGCACTAGAGTTTAAAAAGAAGGGGGCGGGGCATATCTGCGTTCACTGCGACACACGCAGACGACCTGGTTTTATTTCTTTACTGATTAACGCTAAATGTATTAAATCAGGAGTGTATTAGTTTTAGTTATAGATAGTGATCCATTGATTATTCCTTGCTTTTCCTTTAACAGGGGCTAATGGGGATGCTAACAAAACAAACTCGGCCAACTTCTTGTAAAACAATTAATTTCATCCATCATTATCTGCCTCTCCAGTGCAGCCGCTCTATTACTAGCATGACCACATGATTTATACTATAAGCTGTTTGTTTTGCAAAGGGAGTTGAAATGATGCAGAACGCTTTATCTGCTGACACACTCACTCAGTGATAACGGTTCTCCTCAAAATACTTCAAACTATATTTGATTAAAATCAACAAACAGAAGAAACTTGTTTTTTCAGGTTGAGAGGAATCAATAGAAAACATGAAAACAGTGAATGGTGACAATACAGCCATGAATAAAAGTCAAAGAAATGTTCAGTCTGTTCCTTTTATTGTCTCAGTTTAAAATATACATGCTGTTATAACTTTAAAATATCTGAAGACAGCGAATAAAGTCAGTTTTTTTGATTCGGTGGACAAAACAAAACACCCCAGATCTCTTTTATCTTTTTACAAAAGGAGACGTTTGTTTTTTCAGAGCCGTCCTCCTGGATTAGAGTTACTTTCCTCCACATCTGCTGAGAGTTAGAGAATACAGACAGACAGAGAGAGAGAGACGGAGAAAACAACCTGCACATCTGAACAGTGTCCCATATGTACACCTAAACAAGCTGTGAAGCAGGTGACGCTGTTGCCATGGAAGCAGCAAAACGCCACTGAGGGGATTTCTCCTACTGGAAGTCCTCGGCAGCAGCGGCGGCGGCGGCGGGTTTGGGCCCCGGAAGCAGCGGCACGGGGGAGGTGGCTTCGATCAAGGCGGGGTTCAGGATGATGGGGAGAGGCATGGGGGGGACGCCCACCTGCAGGGGAGACGCCAGCGGCTGCAGGATGAGAGGGGACTGAGTTGGAGGGGAGGGAGAGCGAGCAGGAGAGGTTCCTGGCGATGGCGTCACCGGAGACGAGCTATCGGAGCCTGAAAGGAAAAAAGAATTCTCTATTTTAAACGCTGCTGGTTTTTACTAGTCGTTCTCTAAACGCAGTGAGGATCCTAAGAGACGAAGAGTTCGTACCGCTGGCAGCTGCCGCCGCCACAGGCTCCTGGCTGGAATCTGGGTTAACCGACGCCGGCGTCTCTGTGGATGTCGTCGCCATCAGGATGGACGGGGAGGGCTGGGAAAGAGGCGGGGCCAACTGAGGGGGGGCGGCTGCTTCCGCTGCTGGTGTAGACTGCGCCGGCTCGGCCTGAGGAGCAGGAGCCGCATCTGCAACAACAGACAGGAACCAGAAGCAGCGGCTCCTTCAAATTAAGAGCTGAGGAACAAGAGAAGCTGCATCTGGATTCCAGATGTTTCCATTCATTCAACTAAACTCCACCGAGCCAATTGAGCCATTTTCTAAATAACCGTTTTAAAATGATCTTTCCAGAAAATAAAGGGAGAATTTTTCTTTTTTTTTTACAGTTAGAAAATAATTATATTTCACCAGCAGGAATCATTCTGTGTTACTGGATTAAACAGATCTGTGACCTTCAATGAACAGAGACGTAGATCTATCATTAACAGACAGGCTATTCTCTATCAGCAGCTCAGATCTACAGCTGCAGATCCTTGAATCCATTAATCAGTGGAAATAATCTGAAGCGGCTCTGGATTAACTGAGATCTCTGCTCTATATGGCTCCTCTCTGGATTACTGCTGCTGAATTTATTCAGACTTTACAACAGCGCCCTCTGGTGAAAGGAAGAGGAAGAAATTGATTTCATTTGATTATCAAATAGATGGAAGAAATCTTTATTTAATGGACTGTTAATTGATTATTTGTTACAATCCCTAATTTGGATAGTATTGAGATGATTCAAAAATGTTTAAAAGTACTAATAAATGATGTTTTAGAGAGAAATCCATCAGTGCAGATGGTTAAAGGCTCATGAAGTTTTTAACTAAATAAATGACATTTTTCTACAACTACAGATGTTAGCGGGTTCATTTTATGAATAACCGTACGGATCATTAAGAGTTTAATCGTATAATAAAATGCCAAATATTTCCTGCTGAGCTTCATCTCAAACAGAATCTAAAGAGAAATCCTGAAATGTTGTTTTCTCACCTGGAATAACGGTCTGCTTGAAGAGCTCCTCTCTGAGGTTGGGGAGGAAACACACGATGCGTTCCCACGTTATTTCCCACAGGTCCGAATATCCGGTCCGAGAGTCGGAGCTGCGGAAAATCCCTGCAGTGTCCATCACCAGCAACATGTTCTTCAGAGACTCAGGAATGGCCTCCAGCTTAACGGAGACATGATAAGAAAGGAAAGTAATCAGTACTTTAGGAGCCAGTCACAGTTTGCTGATTTAGCCAGCGTAAGCCAGACGTCCCAGAACCGCATGAAAACGCTGCCATACGCTAAAATTTCTATGTATTTTTTCTTTTTTGGGTGTATACATAGAGCAGGGAGAACCTATTAAATATCAGCGGCGTCCAAATAAAGAAAATCATCAACCAGTAAAGGTCCGGAGACAATTTTAATTATAATCTGTTACTTTAAACAGAATTTAACACTGAAATAAAAATAAAATGAGTTTTTTTTTTCATTTTAAAATCTAAAGTGTTTTTTTTAAGTAGAGAACAACAATCGTTCAGTTTGGTATAAAGACAATATCCTGATTTAAATAATTTATAAAACACCTGAACTGAACGTTTGTTATTTTCTTCCTTTTTTCTGTCTTAATGTTGGCAGTGGGCTTTATGCTGCCCTGCAAGGCTTTAAACCTGGTTTGAATGGAGACTAAGCCGTTCTAAAGCACATATCAAGGAGCTCATTCTGAGCCTGGATCCATATTTATTGTTGATTCTGTTCATGGTGGAGAATCCTGCTTCACAGCAGCAGGTTGAGCCAAACATCCTCTAAATGTTCAGGGTCATCTTTGAGCACCATTTCACTTTTCTTTCACCAGTTCACCACAGTTCTTCCAGCAGTCCACACTTTCTCTGCTCTCTTTTTCTCATCATCTTCTCCTTCTTTCCCATCGCCCGGCTCGCCACAGGTTTGCCTGCTGTGTCTAAAAGTAGCAGCAGCAGCAACCCAGACTGACAGCAGCTCATTGGATCATTTATATCACATGTAGCCTGGAGCCGGACACTCTGGAGGGCTTTACCGTATTAACAGGAGAAGCAGCACAAGTGAAATTAGACAATGTGGTCGGACAATATGCAGTAATTTATAAATGTTTTAAATCAGGTTGAGTCCGGATTAGCCAGCAGTGGATCCGGATCCTGACTGTGGTGTGTTAATCCATGACGTCTGACCTAGAGTATTCATAACGAGTCCAGAACTTATGTCCAACGACAGCCTAACTTATGAATAATGCTACCGGGATGATGTGAAGCATCAGGTAAAGCTGCTCTCCTCAGGAGCATCGCTGCTCCTGAGGAGAGCAGCGATGCACCTAGAGGCACCCGGTCTGCATAAAAACATTTCTTTGATCACGGTCTTAACCTAGCTGCTGTTTACAGCCCACCCAAAAAAAAGAAGGAAAAGAAAGAAGGTTTTTGGTGGCAGCAGATTCAGCATCATGTCTGCAAGGAGGTTTCTTTTGTTCGTGGTCGTGAACGCAGGGAGGATCCATCACCTTCTGGCTCACCCTATGATGGGGATGAAGTCTGGAGGAGAACTGACGGTTTCCTCCTGTGAACCCCCTTTATACCAAAACGCTGCCAATACGCCATTATACAGTAGCTGGAAGCTAGAAACACGTTCAGCGCTCGTCTGGAACACGTCAGATACGTTGATATGCATTGGAGAGAATTTCTTGATAAGTTACACAGAAGTTATGCAAAAGTTACTCAGAGGTTTTGGATAGGCTAGACGCCGCACTCAAAATTCCTCGACGTACTCACCGTATGTCGATGTGTTTCAGCTCATAACTTATACAAAACGTACCCATAACTTATCCAACGTATGCCAGCGTTTTTGCCAGATTTTTCGTACGTCAGGCATACGCTGGTCTAAATCACCAAGGTGTGACAGGGGCTTTAACTCTGGAATAGCGGGTGAGACAAACAGAGCAGAAGAAGAAGAGTGTTTGGGAGCTGTTCTCCTCACCAGTAAGTCGCTGGATCCTGCATGCATGTACTTGTCCATGAAGTCCAGAATGGTCAGCCAGAGGGCAGCGAAGGTGGGCAGTGAGAGCAGAGGAGAGAGATGCTGCAGGAAGACCTGGAAGAGCCCAACACACCGGAGGTTAGCAAACAAGCTACACAGGATCAGATTCAGCTAAAGAGGATCTTCCTTCAAAAACATGGCATCGGGAAGCAGCGACAACGGCTACAGCCAGCAAGAATCCCTCTGACGAACATCAGGGAGACGTGAAGAACTGAACCATAGAGTCACAGGGAGATCAATAAAAAAAGAGCCTCGTTTAAAGGAAAAGTCCGCTCATATTAAGAATGCAAACTTCTAAAAGTACTTTAAATATGAAAGTATTACATCCTGTTCAATAAATAAGTGTTTTTAATTAAGAATACTTTTCGTTTGAATGTGCTTCATTGGAGGCATCCGTGTTGGTCAAAGAAGACTACTGCCACCTACTGGTTTGTGACGTCACAGTGCGGTAATGGCCGTTGATGTTGGCAACATATTACGTGTTTTTTCTCTGTCAGAAGTTTGATGGCAAATCCAACGACGAACCCGTCCGTGGAGGATCAGGAATCAGAAAGGTGAAATAACTCTTTTATTTTTTCACTTTTCCCCGATGTATTCCAACATCCAGCTGCCATGCACGTGGGCATTGTCAGTTTCACTATAGCTCTGGTGAATTTCAATGGTGAAGTCCTCTGGAAATCTTCAATAATTGTTGTTGGGCACTCCCAGAATCTGCGATCATGACGAAAATTATAGTTTTTATTTTTTTACTGATTAACGCTAAATTTATTAAATCACAGCGAACGTATTATTTTAGGTATAAATAATGATCAATTGATTATTCCTTGCTGACTGGACTTTTCCTTTAAAAAACAGGAGTAGTAAGAAATTGGGGAATTTAAACACATA
>NW_015150839.1:502995-508558 GCF_000732505.1 Cyprinodon variegatus
ACAAGCCAAATTACTTTTCAAGAATTGTTACTTTTTAACCAAAGTATGTGTAATTTGTTTGGACTCTGGCACAACCTTCACAGTTTTAATCTCATTATAAGTAAGGGAGGCAAACTCTGTCTAGTTGAGAACAGGGCTGATTACTGTGCCGTAAAGGCTGTATGATGAACTGTTCTCTCTTTGCAAAGATAAGAAAATAAAGTCTCCATTTATTTAACTGGGGTGAATAGTTGAATACTTTTTCTCCACTAGTCTAGGACCTGAGAAATGATCCCAGTGTTTCACCTTGTTGAAGCAGGATTCCCACTCGGCTGCATCCAGCGTCTGCAGATCGTGGACCAGCAGGGCTCGCTGGAGATAAGTTAGGGCCTGCATGCGGACCTGTCGCCTGGCATCGCAGCACAACCAGGCGATGCCTAGAGCAGAACCACAAGCGTGGAGAGAAGATGTCATGAGCTGTTCAATAACTTTTTATCATTCATCAAATATTGATCCTGGAACAGAAAAAGTCGTCATTCCTTGAACGCAGCAGGAGGACAGGTTGGCTGCTCTACATTTAAACACTAAAATAACATTCGGTGATGAAATATTTGACAATGTATCATAACCTCTAAAGCATCACTCTAAATGACACATGCTCTGAATTTCTTATAGAAGCACTTTTGTTATTTTGCTTAATATATTCGGGCAAGTTGGCGTTTCTTGTTATTACATTGGCATTCATATTTGCCATCAAAATATCCATATTTTTTTATTTTACAAAGGTAATAAGGTCTTGACCTGGATTCCAATAACACTACTGGCTTGAAATGTTGATTTTTCGAAGGATTTCACTGAGCATATATTTTTTTAATTTCCTAAAATGTTTTTTCTCCTTCTCTATTGCTTAGAACCTCATCTTTCTTTTTTCATTTACTCTCAAACTACCAGCAGCTCCAATGACTTTCTCATTTAGCCTGGTTGGAAGTTTTCCCATCTTTTAAAGATGGGATCTTTGAAAGGTGCCTTCCTTCTCAGCCCACCTTGCAGCAGAGGACACCAGCAGCTGGTCCACAATGTCTGAGAGTCAGCTTCTATCTTTTTCCCAGAGGCCTCCAGGTGGCGCTGTTCCTCCGCCCAGGAGCTGTAGATGCTGGCGGCCCGGGTGTGAAGAGTGTGCATCAGGTCCAACAGCTGCTTGGACACAAACAGCAGGAAAATTATATAAACTGAACCGATTCACTAAAAGAAGATGAAAATAATGAATATATGTTAGTTTAAAAACTGATCGTCATCAATGGCCCAATATTTAAAATCTTAATTGATGCTTATCAAGAAAAAAATCAAGGGTGTCATCTCCAGAATATATTAAGGCCTATTGTCTGCAAAGTCCCACAATGCAGATTAGAAGAGGAAAAAGTGGGAGGAGGGTAATCTGTTAATATCTGAGGAGGATTAGCTCAACAAATATGGAGGACCAATCCTGCTATAATTAAAAATACATACAGAAAAAAAAATTGAAGGATTTGATAATATAGAATTATTTGAAAAAGTAGCTAAGTTCGACAGACATTTGCTCCAGTTAAACTGCTTCTTCCTGCGTCTAATCCTCTTCTTTGCTCCTTTAAATCCTCTTCTTTGCTCCGGGTGCACTGCCATCTGAGAAAGCTGCTCCAACACTTCAAGTGCATCCGTATTATAGACTTCCCAGAGCGAAGAAGAGGATAAATTCTAATTATAATTCTGTCAAATATCCAGCGTAAAACTAACTTCACCGCGGCAGAGTACAAGCGGCGAGCGACCTCGTCCAAACTTTGCAACACTGCTGGGTCCAGATCTGCTTGGGAGGTTGTTTCTTACAGTAGGATTCTCAGTTCTCTATATAGAACATGATCGTTAGAAACTGTGCTGTCTTCTGGCAAATCAGCATCTTGTCTGAGTTCATTTGCTATGGATTGACAGTGGATTGTTTAAATGTGGTGGAATGACTTGGATGGAATTACAATAGACTAAATGGAGGAGGAGGTCGACACCTTTAGTTCCATTAAAGTGGCACCAACTGCAAGATTGCTCCACCTTTGCTGAAATGCTCGTCAGTGAAGTAGCTCTGCTGTGTTGAGCTTCTCATGCCGCCAGCAGCAGCGTTTGTTCATCTATTAAAAGTTCCTTTGGTTTGGGAAACAGTTAATAATCCACTGTGTGTATTTCAACAACATTTAGCTTTTTATTTTTTTAACTACATTTCCGGTGTCAGGGTTTGCTCCTGCAGGGGAGGACTTATTGTCAACTGATGACATCACATCCATTTCAACCAAAGCATGCAGACATGAAATCCATTAGGTTGGATAAATGGTCTTTAACGTGATGAGGAGAAGCTGACCATTGGATGCAGGGTGGCAGCAAACATTCGGTGCTAAAGGTGTAAAGTCGGACCGATTGATTTAACTGAATTAAACGAAACCTGAACATTTTGCAAATAAATATAAACTTTTTGGAAGTAGAAAGAAAATTGATTTGTTTTTAACTATAAGAGGAGAACAAGGTAAAGAAAGTTTAAACACAGAGACGAGCAAACAGGAAGCTGGTCTGAAGACAAACTGATGGGATTAAATCAGCAGAGTTCATTGGTCTTTGGTTGACGACATGACAGCAGAGAGAGAAGCTTCAGGCTCCCAGAGGGAACAAACCCACCATCTGACTGTCTGTCTGTCCATCTGTCTGTTCGTTCGTCTCTGTCCGTCCGTCCGTCCATCTGTCTGTCTGTCCTTCACTCTGTCCGTCCATCTGTCTGTCTGTCCTTCACTCTGTCCGTCCATTTGTCTGTATGTCCGTCTCTGTCTGCTCATTTGTTTGACTGTCTCTCTGTCTGACCGTTCATCAAACAGTCAGTCTCTCTGTCTCACCGTCTGTCCATCCATCCGTCTCTCTGTCCGAACGTCCATCTGTCTGTCTGTCTCTCTGTGCGTCCATCTGTCTCTCTCTGTCTGTCCATCTGTGTGTCCGTCAGACCGTCCAGCTGTCTGACCATCTGTCAGTCCGTCGGGCTCTCTGTCCATCCATCTCTCTGCCTGTCTCTCCGTCCATCTCTCTGTCCATCCGTCAGATCGTCTGTCAGTCCGTTGGGCTCTCTGTCCAGTCATCTCTCTGTCTGTCCATCCGTCTCAATGTCCGTCCGTCAGACCATCCGTCTGTCCGACTGTCTGTCCTTCCATCAGACCAGTCATCTGTCTCTCTGTCTGTCTGTTCTAAAGTAGAGGAGCAAAGAGGGCTACTGTACTTACATCTGGACTAACCTGTAAAGACACGGTGTGATAGCTGGCCGGCACGCCTTCATCCTCCTCATCATCGCTGTGAGAACGAGATGGACGCTGACTCGACACTCGGCCCCCTCCTCGCCTCGCTCCACCCCCCGCCTCTCGGTCCCGACCCGCAGGCTTCTTCCTCGTCCTGGACTTGGAGTCGTATTTGTGGTTTTTCTTCTTGTCGTGGTTGCGGTAACCTGGAGATTTAACAAGGAAAGTCAAACAAGCTCTTCATTGTTTTTATGATATTTTATGTCCTGGTCTCACCTCCATTCAGGCTGGCCTCCACAAACACGCGGATGGCTCGAACGCACAGCTCGAAGTTGTCCGGCGTGACGTGGGCGGCATCGCGGACGATGAAGGAAAGAGTTTCCACACACTTGATGAGGGACTTAGTGTCGTGCTGGCCGAGGTCCTGACCCAGAGTCAGGCTGTACTGGTTGACCAGCGGGTGATTCAGCTGAGCTTTGGCGCCGCCTTGGCCGGGCTTCGCCATCTCTAGATCATCTTTCCCAACCTAGAGTGAAGGAGGATAAAAACGACATTACAAAAATGCTTCCCAACATATAATTCATCAGAACGTCAGACAGTTAAAGAATGCCCAAAATATCAAAATAAAATGAAAAAATAAGCTTTATATGTATTCAGTAAAAATTTCTACATCTCTAAGAAAAAAAATAAAAGTATCAGAAAATGTCAAGAGATCCTAAAAAAACGACATTAAATCTAAAATCAAATATCAGTAGATGTTTTTCATTTTAGATGCTTTCAGGGTAAAATTTCAAAAAATGAAAAGAATAAAAACGCTGTTTGCCAAGTTTATGAAAAAGAAACATTTGGAAACAGAAACCAGAAACTTGGTGCTGGGGGATCTGATCTAAACTAGAATCAGCATTGCCTGTCAGACATTTCTAGAAGTTATGCAGACTCACCACCAGCCATCCGCTGCTGGCTACGTCCACATCAGTAGTGGAGCGAGGTATCCGAGTCTTACTGTGCTCCGTGTAAACCTCCGAGTCAGACGTGTAGCCACGGTCTAAACTCACTTCATTGGAATGATGAGACGACAGCTCGCTGTCTGACTGAGCGCCTGCAGAGAAAGCATCAGAAAAACAGCCGAGCTGCTCAGAAGAAAAATCCAAACACCTGAAGGGTTCCTGCTAGATGCTAGCGCTGTGTGATTTCAGCGTAGAGCTAAATAAGGATTTTATTTAGATTTTCCTCTGCATCAGTCATCAAAGCTTTCCTGCTTTTCCAGATACCGTTATTGCAGGACCTTACTGCCATATGGAAAACTGTTTACTTCTGCCTGCAGACCAGACCTGCTGCTCCTGTGTGGACGGAAACCTGACAGCAATCTGACAGCTCATCTCTGTGGGATTTCAGTCCACACTGTCCACACAGCGTGAAAAATTGTGGATATGGAGTGTGAAGACACTGAGATGCTTGAGTTGTGAGTTGACAGCCCTAAGATAACATTCAACAGTCCATGCAGCAATTCCTCACAGCTGCCATTTCTCATTGAGGGAGGCTAAAGCTTTGATTTAAATTTAGTAAAGCCATCTTTCAAACAAGCATAGTTAAAGTTCATGAATGTAGTGGATGAACTGCATTAAAATGCTCCTGATTTCATCTGTTTGTTGAATAAACTCAATAAACAGCAGCTCAGCCGCTCTCTGCCCTCTGCCCTACAGCAGTCAGCTTCTGATGGGGTCTATGGAGTGGGGGTGGGTCGTAAAGCTGGCTGCCGATTGGCTGACAGGGGCCACACAGAGGGAGGTGGTCAGTCTTGAGTCAGAGCCGTCATTCTGCTGAACATTCGTTTCTCACAGCAGATATTCTCCCTGTTCTTGGTGTTTGAACATTTAACACTTTACATTTAGATAAAAAGCACATTTCAGTTTAATGACCACATTCATGACGTTTAACAAAGTTAATTTGACCAATTCAGCCTCCATAGTCTTCAATGTTTGAGCTCTGCTTCGATGTTTTAAGCTCCTCATCCATGAGCAACCAGCCCTGCGGAACGTTTCAATCCACTCCAGTTGAAGTTTCATTCCCCTTTTCTTCCTGTCTCTCTCTTCCTGAAGTCCAAATCGGTTCTTCAGTGAGATTTACATCACAGGATCAGATGAAGACCCGACTGTGTTTGTTTACATAGTGTGTTAGGCTTATTTCTCTGCTTCTCCATGCAACTACCTGGACTGTGGCCACTGAGTTCAGATGTGGCCACTGAGTCTGGACTGTGGCCACTGAGTCTGGACTGTGGCCACTGAGTCTGG
>NW_015150839.1:514489-515302 GCF_000732505.1 Cyprinodon variegatus
CTGTGGCCACTGAGACAGGCCCGTGGCCACTGAGACAGGCCCGTGGCCACTTAAGACTGGACTGTGGCCACCGAGAATGGACTGAATCACTTAGACTAGGAGGTGGTCACTCAGTCTGGAATGTGGCCACTAAGACTACAATGTGGCCACTGAGTCTACAGGAAAATCTCTGCTGCCATGAAGAGTTGTTCTTTACAGTCAAAACAGATCCACCTTTAAACCTCCAGTGATTCAACCTTTACAGGATCCATGTTTTCAAAGATTAATAGAAATGGAAGCGGAGGACGGGTCGAACCTGTTTCATGGTCGGTGGTAGAGGAGCTGAGCTGGAAGGAGGCCGGAGGTCTGACTCCTGCTCCGATGCATTCCAGCAGGGAGAAGAGTGTGTACCAATCGTCTGTACAGTGGATGTTAGCTGCATTGGTCTTCAGCAGCTCATGGAGGCCATAAGCTATCTCCCTGCTCATCCTGGACAACACATGCGGCTTCATCATGAGGAGTAGACGCAGAGAGAGAAGGACCTGCAGACGAGGAGGGAAGAGGACGTTGTCATCCAACCAGCACGTTTAAATAGATCAGCATACTATTCTCAGTATACCAGAGAAGGAGGAGCAAACGAATACACTGTTGGCTTATAAATTATTAAGATTAATTATTGTATAAAATTATATAAAATATTTATAAATATCATGGCTTTTTTATGTGAGGAAAAGATAAAGATTCACTTGGTCTGAAAATACATCTCGCTAACTGTGGTAAAGAAACCAGAAAACTATGACGACTCCTCAAAGTTGTTGATTGGACGTTTCAAAA
>NW_015150839.1:518344-520621 GCF_000732505.1 Cyprinodon variegatus
TTATTATTCATATCAAGCTTGTCTAAAGAAACCAGGAAGTGTTTGGTGCGGCGATGAAGGGAAGCTGATGGCGCCGCTGCCGTACCTGAGAGCTGATCTCTTCTCTCCGCAGCAGGCGGATGGCGAGCCGAAGAAGACCCACCACGGCTCGCTCCACCAGGAAGCAGCTCTCCGTGGCGTGAACACACAGGTGATACAGGTGGTCCCGTACCGTTTGCCAGACACATGACACGCGGTCCCTTCCAATGCAGAAACATCGGTTAATAAAAGAGAAACACTCCTACAGCACTTCTGAAAAAGGTCCACACACCTATTCTCCAGAACAATCCGCAGCAGCATCTCCAGGCAGAAGGCAGCATCCTCTTCATCGTAGGTGTCCTCATCTGGACTGACGGATATGAGGGCCTTAGAGGGGAGGCGCACATGAGGGAGTTATTGAAATAAGTAAAACTTGACAGAAGAGAACAGAAGACATCCAGGTAGAAAGATGGAAAACCTTCATGAGCTCCTGCAGAGACTCCAGCTGGAGGAATTTACTCTCAGTGATCAATTTCTCTGGGTCAGATTCCTGGAAGAAACAGAAGAAGGAACACTTTATTCATCCTAAAGGAACATTAAAGGTCCTTGAAGGTGTGAGATGAAATATTAGACTGTGCCTCTCCTTGGACAAATAGAGATAATCTTAATCCAAACTCCACAAAGGTCAGATCACAGGGTTCCTGTCAGATTCATGGTGATGCCCGCAGGCAGGAACATCACCATGGCCTCGTTAGTCTTCCATCAGCTTCAGATGGCCCAGAAATTATCAAACCCTCATTTCACTTCATCAACTCAGTCCTAATGGAGCTTCACTGGATTCAGTATAAAATCCTCCTGTTTGCTTTCAAGCTGAAAGAATCACCGCTCCCCAAGGGGGTGGGTTACACGCAGAGGTCCATTTCTCCAGTGTGAGATTAATTAAGTTCAATAATTAATTTTTTACTGGAATATATAGACTGTAAAAAATGCCTTTAGCTGACAGAATGACCCAATTAGAGCAGTAATTATAAGAAAACTTTAAAGATATATATAAATATTTTGCATTTTTCGTCTGTCAGTCTGCTCTATCCAGAACTCCTCAAGAAGAAACGTTTTAATTTCACCTGGTTTAATTCTGATCTATCCAATTATTAATCGATTAATTGAAAAAATAATCGACAGATGAATCGATTTGCAGAATATTGGTTAGCTCCAGGCCTATTAACGGTGAAACCTCCTCTAAACAGTGACTGATGGCTCAGTGGCTGTTTGGAAACGCTTGGTTGTAAATCAAACCAACCTCCAAACACAATTTATCATTCCACCTTAATGATGTCCAGGCATATTTACCAGTGCTCCCTAATACTGCCACTGCTCTCCCCTCTCTCCATAGCTGCCTTTTGGACTTTAAACAATGGCTTACACCTCCATGACAGTAAGTGACTTAATCATTTTTTGTTCCAAGGATGTCCCTCAGATTCCGTCCAGGGTCGGGATTTCAGTCAGCGATGAAACTGGTAGTTGTCTTCGATCGTGAACTGAACTACAAACAACAACTAAATGCTGTTGTCAAAGCTAGCTTTTTCCAGCTGCGCCTTTTGACCAACATGAAACACATTCTCTCACGCCAAGACCTGGAGAAGGCGATTCACGCATGTATTAGTTCTCGGTTGGACTACTGCAACGCTCTCTACTCTGGCCCTCACAGTCGTCACTCCAACAGTTACAGTTAGTATAGAATGCAGCAGCTGGTCTCCTCTCTGGTTCATCCAGGCAAAGCCACATCACGCCCATCCTCTCCTCCCTGCACTGGCTCCCGGTCTGTTTTCAGATTGATTTTAAAGTTTTAACACTTGGTAAAGTTTTAGCGCTTCAAGGTCTCGCTCCGCTATATTTAGCTGAGATGTTGACCCATACATCGCCCAAGCAGACCCAAATGGTTCTGGACGTCCCTAGGTCACGGTATAAACAGTGGGGCGATCGTTCCTTTGTGATTACCGCACTTAAACTGTGGATCAACCTGCCCCCAGTGTTGCAACCTCCTCAGTAAGGAAAGTAGCTATTGGCTGTGCTGTAAGTCGCTAGAAGTCGCTGAATGACGTCATTGCCTAATTTGCATAATATATATATATTTTTTTTTCAACTTTTTTTTTACTTTTTCTTTTCCCCTTGTGGTCCACTAAGGAGCTTAAAAATCTTGGTAAAACATTAACATTTTGAACAACAACAATTAACAATCTAAATGGAACAAAAAAAGGC
>NW_015150839.1:521991-523419 GCF_000732505.1 Cyprinodon variegatus
GCACATGCGCGCGGTTCATTTGCAGTCTGGAAGCTGAGGGTAAACATGCTGTGGCTCTGACTGCAGCGCTCAGAGGGAGTGCTGTGGAAGCGGGAGAACAGGGTTCGGACGGGTGAGGCTCCCCACGGCAGACACCAGGAAAGTCGCTAGATTTGCTATTAGAATCGCTGCAGTGGTCTGAAAACTCGCTAAATATAGCGACAAAGTCGCTGAGTTGGCAACACTGCCTGCCCCTTGGTCTGCAGATTTTCACTGATCTGCATCTTTGTAAATCCAGATTAAAGTACCATAGAGCTGAAAAACGCTAACATCTACTTCCAGCCACCACCAACAGTAGGGAAAAAAACCCCAAGAGGTGACCAGGCCTGAGGCAGCTGCTGCTGGGGATTCCCAGTGATGGTGCACCGGCGGTATGTGGAGGTCTAAGCGGCTCAGACAGAGGAATAATATTTTAAAGTTCAAAGTCGCTCTTTGCCATTGAACACAGGAGCAGCAGAAGCATCAGACGCATCTGAACACACTTTACTGGACGTCTGACCTTCATGTTGATGAGCATCAGAAATGAAGCAGTGCTTCTGCTGCTTAAATCGCGGTGTATATGTAGCACACCATGGCACTTTAAGGAATGGAGACGTAATGACAACTGTATAAAACGAAATTTCGTTTTGTATACACTCTATACAAACAACAATGAAAATAGTCTAAGTCTAGATCTCCAATAAAAAAAGTCTAGATCTTCCTCTTCCATACACCTTCTGGTGGCTCCTGCCTCCTCTTCACAATGAGGATGAGGATATTTCTTCAGAATAATAAGTCCTTAGAGGCGCTTTAAACAAACGTATAGTCATGATTACTGCGAGGTCAAGAGCCTCCAGTCAGGATTTAAAATGTGGTGAACTGCTGTTTTGGAAACATAATCACCTTCGCCGGCCGCCTCAGATGATTAAAAACTGGACGTTGACCCCTGACCTTCTTCCAGTAATAAGGCTGCTCATCTGAAGGCCAAACTGGAAGCAGTCTGCTTTAATAAAGCAACTGCNTAAAAACTGGACGTTGACCCCTGACCTTCTTCCAGTAATAAGGCTGCTCATCTGAAGGCCAAACTGGAAGCAGTCTGCTTTAATAAAGCAACTGCAACACTGCTGGAAGAGATTTAAATCTGCTGCTCTGGGATTCCTGCTGGTGGAAAAGTCAAAGGCTCAAGCCGGGTATACAGTGTACGAGTTTTTGCCCTTTACGGGTAGACCCTCCAGTCGTGGCAGAATTTTTCGATGGGGCCAACTTTCAGCCTGATCGCGCATTGTGTAGTCAACAGGGGGTAACGAGGGGCGATCAGTCTCTCACGACCACATCACCATCAGGAATCGTAAGGTCGGGAGAAGGGTCAGATTTAGGAAATTTGATGCCCTAGGCAAAGACAGGCAGGGG
>NW_015150839.1:524254-538089 GCF_000732505.1 Cyprinodon variegatus
AAAAAAATTATGAATGTGCACAAATAATTAACCACATATATAAAAGGA
Source organism: Cyprinodon variegatus (assembly GCF_000732505.1). Taxonomy (NCBI): domain Eukaryota; kingdom Metazoa; phylum Chordata; class Actinopteri; order Cyprinodontiformes; family Cyprinodontidae; genus Cyprinodon; species Cyprinodon variegatus. Next base: position 524,303 of record NW_015150839.1, read on the forward strand.
GTTTTATGGGGCCCCCTGGTACTTGGGTCCCAAGGCAACTGCCCTAATAATGGCTAATGGTAAATCCGCCCCTGGTCAGGAGAAAATCAAACGTGTTTGAATTCATTCGGCTGTCGTAAGGTGGTCGTAGGCAAATCGCTCAGTGGGCAAACAAGGATTCTTCTTCCTCTCAGATGAAAACACAGAAGCATGGCGGGGTGCGAGTGAAATGGAGTTCTTTCTGTCAAACTGACAGACCGTAGTTGCCACGTTTGCTCAGCCATGTCTTTGTCCAAATAAGTTGTCATCTTTTCTTTTTAGGCCTTTCAGCACCAAATTGCAAAAATAGCCCAGGCAGTGCGTTTCACTCTAGTGAGCTTCATATTCCTCTTCTACTGGTTTGACTTCTGGATAAACGAGTCAGAGTAGCTCCATCTCACTGCAGAGCTGAGTCCTGTGTGGTTTTTAGACGTACAGTGTGAGCAGGTAGATCGCATCAGAGCGTCGGGTCGTACAGTGTGAGAACAAACATCCTGAGCTGGGAACTTTTAAACTCTGAGGTTTTGTCTTACAGTGTGAGCTGTAGCTCTAAATTTCGCACAGTGTGTGTGCAGGCTGTGTGACGGTACCTTAATGCAGAGCAGCGCCGCCTGTTTGGCTTCCTGATTCTCTGTGGATGGCCCTCTGAGTCCCGACTGCTCAGCTCCGCTCGGCGTCAGCCAGTTGATGAAACTCAACACTGCAGATTCTCCACTTTAACAGAATTCAGAGGACAAAGTCTATTATAGAAAAGTAACTGAAGAGCAGGTAGCTATGCTGCTGACAGAAAACTGAAACATATAGTGAAGGATTGTTTTATGCAGGGAATGAGGATCATTTACCGATTGGAAGGCATCTCTTCTCTCTGAAGGGAAATTTTCCCGTTCGGCTCCACAAAGTCCTCCATCTGATGGAATAGAACATGATGGTTTTTTTAATGCTTTTTAATTCTCTTAGAAATAACTTTAATGCCATCAAAAAGTATCCATGACTCTCATATATACGCCCCAAAATCCTTCGTCATCTTTACCGTCTGGCGAAAACTCGTTTTCCAGACAGTTTTGTGGAAATTTACATTTTCCCAATCTCTAGCTTTTTCTTCGCCTCAAGCTTCTTTTCTGAACATATGGCTTTACGATCAATGCAAAGCAGTTACGCACAAATATATCGCAATATAATATATCTTTTTTTAATAAAGCATGTTAAAAGCCATTATAATCGTATTTAATGAGTTTTAATGCCAATTAAGGCCTTAATTTTAAAAAATAATAAGTTAATGACTTTAAAAAAAATGTAAAGACTCGTGGAAATCCTGTATTAACAGTGAGCAGAAGTGGGCAGCAGTGTGCCTATGATACGGTCCTGACCTCCACCATGGCCTTGGGAAGCAGCTGGGCTCTGAAGAGCTGCAGCATGGACTCCATGATGTTCTTCCAGCCTTCCCTCAGGATGTTCCCGTGCCGATGAGCCAAATCAAAGACGGTCTTGGCAGCCGTCTGAGCTTTGCTGTTGCTGCCGAACACGGTGGGTAGGTTTTCTACAGCCTGGGGGGGGACATTTTCACAGAGAAACTGAGTTTAGATAGAATTCTGAGATAAACAGAGAGAAATAAAAGCTTCTGCTCTATACCTTTAAACTAAATAATACACATGTCATCTAATTTAAATTCAACTTAGGTCTTAAACTTTTCTCTCTGTACATTTCTAAAAAAAAAAAACAAGGTCATACAAAGTAGAAATAAAAAGGTCACGCTAGCATCCAGGTCAACAGGTAGAAGATGAGGACATTTAACCCCCAGCAGGATGCTGCTGCTTCCTCACCTCACTGGCCAGAGTGGTGAACTTGCAGAGGGAGATGATCAGGTTGTCGAACACGTCGCTGCAGCCGTAGTGAGCAGCAATCATTGCACATTTTCTGCAAACACAGACACCACATTAATCTAACCAGATCCGGAGCCAAAAGTTTTTTTCACACCATCACTGCATTTTGATTCCCAGTTAGATTATTTTAAATGAGATCCAGACAATTTTTACTTTCAACAAACATCTATGAAACAGTAGAGAAGACAAAGACCCTAACAGTTGTCCCTGTTGAATTACCTAAACGCTGACAGCTCTAAGCTCACGTACCTGAAGCCAGTGATGGCCTTCTGGATGATGCTTTCATCCAGACTTTTGTCAAAGACATAAGATAGAGCAGCAATGGTGGGACCCCAGGTCATGGTGAACAGGTCGAGGTCATAGCTGTCGGGGGGCAGGTGGAGGAAGATCCCCTCAGACGTGGCCCCGCGGTGCAGCAGGACACTCCAGACGTAGTTCTCCTTCACTAAACCCGTCTGCTCGTCCGGCATCACGATTTCCTCGCTCCTGGGGATTTCAGCATCAGTCAGAGTTTCAGATATCAAGACCAGAAAATATAACCTGAACAGAGAGAATTGGGGGCTCGTACAAAACCTTTCAGCTAACGCAACCAAATGTTTTCCTTTGGGTTCCCCCTCCCGGGTTAGCATCAGATTTAAGGAGCTTTCCAGGATTTTCAGAGCCAAGTTCTTTCAATTTCAGGGCTGTCAGACTGAACCTACTGCTGGTGCTGATGACAGCAAGTCATCAGACACAAAGCAGAACGATAACAGGACAACTCCATAAATAATGACGGCCTAGAAGCTGCAGGACCAGAACCGATGATAGAAAGTGGACTGAATGAATTGTCTACATCAGTGGTTTCAACTCGCTCCTCAGGACCCGCCGTCCTCCATGTTTTAGCTATTTCCCCATTTTTCATAGACCCTGCAGCCCCTGTTGGCCACTGAGGAGAGGGTGCATTGGGGTAATGCCGGGGGGCTACAGCAGAGACACATGCAGGACAAGAAGGACATGGAGGACATGGAGGACATGCAGGAGTGTGGGTCCAGTGGACTGAATCTGGAAACCAGTTCTCTACATTCAAATGATAATAAACAAATTTAATTTCGACGATACAACATGACGAGGTCAGAGAGACCATGAGGTCAGAGAGACCATGAGGTCAGAGAGACCACGAGGTCAGAGACCAAGTCAGAGACCAAGAGGTCAGAGACCAAGAGGTCAGAGAGACCACAAGGTTAGAGAGACCACAAAGTCAGAGACCATGAGGTCATAGAGACCACTAGGTCAGAGACCACAAAGTCAGAGACCAAGAGGTCAGTGAGACCATGAGGTCAAAGACCACTAGGTCAGAGAGACGAAGAAGTCAGAGAGACCACAAGGTCATAGAGACCACAAGGTCATAGAGACCATGAGGAACAGAGAGACCATGAGGAACAGAGAGACCATGAGGAACAGAGAGACCATGAGGAACAGAGAGACCACGAGGTCAGAGAGACCACTAGGTCAGAGATACCACGAGGCCAGAGGGACCACGAGGCCAGAGAGACGATGTAGTCAGAGAGACCACGAGGCCAGAGAGACCACAAGGTCAGAGAGACCACAAAGTCAGAGACCAAGAGGTCAGAGAGACCACAAAGTCAGAGAGACCATAAAGTCAGAGACCAAGAGGTCAGAGAGACCATGAGGTCAGAGAGACCACTAGGTCAGAGAGACCACAAAGTCAGAGAGACCACTAGGTCAGAGAGACCACTAGGTCAGAGAGACCACTAGGTCAAAGGGACCACAAGGTCAGAGAGACAATGAAGTCAGAGACCACGAGGCCAGAGAGACGATGTAGTCAGAGAGACCACGAGGTCAGAGAGACCACGAGGTCAGAGAGACCACGAGGTCAGAGAGACCACGAGGTCAGAGAGCCAACGTCCTAATGCTCACTAGGAGTTTATATTCAGCAGGGAAACATTGACATATTCAAGAGGAAAAATCAGCTCAGGCTACAGATATAACCTGAATAAGATGGTGGAATCATGCTGATGATCATCTAGGAACTTTAATGACTGCATATGTGAGGCCAGATCTCAGCTAATTCTCCTGGAAAGGAGAAAACTTTCTCTTCCTGAGGTTTAGTTACACAAAAGCACAAGTTGCAGTCAAACGACTTAACAAAAGAAAACAAAGGTAGTTTAATGAAAGAATATTTGTTTTCGGTTCCTTTAGAAGATGAAATAAAAACACAGCACCGCAAAACAAAAACCTAGAACGATCTGTCAGAAGAAGAAAGCTCTCGGGCGCTGGACGTTCTTACTTGATGGCGTTGTAGATGTCCTCCAACATGTCCTGGTCAAAGTCCTGGTTTCCATTGACTCCCTTTAGATTTTTCTTGAATTGCTGTTTGGGAGGAAAGTTCAAACAAAAGTGGTCAGTCAGCGAATGTTCATCTACAGATGAGTGCAGTTCAGACAACAAAGCTTTTTATGGATGAGCCTCAAAGAGACATTGACGGAATCCATCTGCTTAGCAAAGCAGGCTGATAACCAGGAGGTTCCCCTGAATAAACATGACCACCTGGTGGTATCCGATAGCCTTCGGCATTAGCCTTATGCCCCGGTTGGTACCTGGGGAAAATGGAAGCTACTCTGCAGAGTTACAGAAAAATAAACACCAGGCAGAGAGGGTCAAACTGTTTAGAAGTTCACTGCCTCTTCATACCAATGATACAAGCCCCAAACACCGCAGACCTCTAAGGCTATCTTCACACTACAGGCCTTAATGCGCAATTGCGATTTTTTTGTGAAACTCCATTGGTTTTGGATTGCTGTTCATATTTCCAAATATATGCAACTTCTATGTGATCTGAATTCATACAACGTAAGTGTCCTGCATGCGCAGCAGAGGACACAATGACATCACAAGCCAAATTGCTCTGTGTTGACGGAAGTAAAAATGGATGGTAGTACTGGACAGCTCCGGTTAGCTTTCACAGTAAAGGTTTCACTAAGTTACTCCCCTTTGGCAGCTGCAGAGCTAGCCACTAATGGATGCAGCGCGGTGGAAGCTAATCTCTGTCCAACCAGCACAGTCATGGCTTTGCAGGTGGAAGCCACGCACATTACTCTATTCTCATTTTTTAACTACTTTATTAATCGTTCTGCCTTTTAGGGTCGATGTCTCTCCTAACAGCGAAAGACAATACCTGGATGGGTTATTCTAACCTTTATTTAGCCAGCCAGATCTTACACTAGAGACTCTAGATCTTCTGATTCTAAAATGGGTCAAGTGTGATGGCCGCGCACCAACATTACTACTCAGAGCCACGGATAGAACAGCTAAAATAAAGGTTAAAGTTCAAAAGGCTTTTTTGATTTCACTTCCTCCACTAACTGTCTGTCAGACCAGACAGCGGCTGTTTTTCCTAGAAATTCCATCAGAAACACCATAGGAGTTCAAGATATATAGAATATACTCAATGTATCTCGATTTTCCCAACGCACCATAGTTAAAATGACTATCACAGCATGCATGATGACATTAAGCTGTCTTCATCTATTTCACTGAGTTTTATTTTCCCCACACACTTTGAATGCATCATAAACCCCACCTCCAAATAGGACCCCATTTTCATCATTCTGCTTCATTCTATCTCTATTCTCCCACTCTACAGCATCTGTTAGTTCAATCTCTAATGTTCTGCTCCCACTAGGGGTACGTGTACTGGTCTAATTGAGCCCTTTATATACTGACCCCCCCAACTAATACCTCGCCACCCCTGTTTTAAAATTTCTAGCTCCACCACTGATGTCCCTACAGGCTTCCTTACCTCCACAGTCATAGGGATGTTCTGCTTGCGGACATTGTGGTTGTGCTGATCGGTGTTCAGCATGATCACAGCGTAGGCCAGAGCAAAGCCTGCATCATTGGTCATAAATGGAGATCCATTGACTTTCTGCAAAGAGGTAAAAGTTGATTAAAGGAAAAGTCCGTTCATATTCAGAATTCAAATTTCTGAAAGTACTTTAAATGTGAAATTATTGCATACTGTTCAATAAATAAGTGCTTTTAATTTTCACTTGAATGTGCTTTACTGGAGGCATCCATGTGTGTCAAAGAACACTACTGCCACCTACTGGTTAGTGACGTCACGGTGCGGTATCGGCTGTTGATCAAGTCCCAGTGCTGTATCTGGTGTTTGTCACAACGCGCTATTATCCAAGTCATCTTGAAAACATTCTTCTTCCAAATGTTGGCTACATATTACGTGTTTTTTCTCTGGGCAGAAGTTCAAATCCTCCCTCTTCAAGTTGGCGATCCAACGACGAACCCGTCCGTGGAGGATCAGGAATCAGAAAGGTGAAATAACTCATTTATTTTCACTTTTCCCCGATGTATTCCAACATCCAGCTGCCATGCACGTGGGCATTGTCAGTTTCACTATAGCTCTGGTGAATTTCAATGGTGAAGTCCTCTGGAAATCTTCAATAATTGTTGTTTATTGCAGATGTGTCTAGTAGTTCCCATTGATTCTGCTTGTAAAGCGGGGAGAATGGCGCTAGGCTTACCGCACCGTGACGTCACTGCTGGAAGATGGCAGGAGGGAGGGGTTACTATATTTGGGCAAAAATGGCCGCTCCCAGACTCAAGGCTGATTTATACTTTGAAACTAGGTCGTCTGTCTACGTGTCAGACTCAGTAGCAACGACGATAATTATTATTTTACTGTTTAATGCAAAATTCTTTAAATCACTGCAAACGTATTCGTTTTAGGTATAAATAATGATCCATTGATTATTCCTTGCTGACCGGACTTCTCCTTTAAAACAAGCATCTTTTCTGAGTGAAGTTATGGACAGAGGAGCAAGAACTTTTACTCAATTAAGAGAAGATTCCTTCTTCATATGTTTACTCAGCTAAGATTTGAAAGAAAACCAGCCAGACTCACGTGCCAGTTGTCTGTAAACGTCTCCAGGAGCCTCTGAATGACGGGAGCCTCTCCAGGGAGCCTGAAGGCCTCCAGGTAGAGCCGCAGGGCCTCATCAATGCGGAGCCCCTGGAAGGTAAACGTGCTGAAAGCAAACAGGCCCCCGTTAGGTGGAGCATTGAACGAGTGTTCAGACGGCAGACAGACTTTTTATCTTACTTCACAAAGCTGTCCAGGAGCTCCATGTTCTTTCGGTCGCTGATGTACTCCCCAATCATCTTTTTGTCCAGACGCGGGTTTTCCCGCAGCCACTGCGCCACCTGCTTGGTGTCCAACGGGTCGCTCAGCAGGCCTTTCTCCTGGAGGAACTGGATCCCCTTCTTCGGCTTCTGGTTGAACTGCTCGGTCCCTGTGATGAGAAGCTGAACAAAAGGTAGAACAAATGTAGCTCTGGATTGAATGAGAAAGAAGAGCCAAACTAATCCCAATCCTTTACTTTCTTCTTGGTCCTGATCTCCATCAGCTGCTGCGGATCCGGCAGACAGGAAGAGAAACGGGGGGGCTTTTTAGTTGCCTTCTTCTCTGCTACAGAAACAAATTCAGGTCACCAAGGGTTAACATTTCCAAAAATGCTTTTGTTTTTTTATTCAGCTTTTAGGAAGCCTCACCAGTTTCAGCGTCTCCGTGGTCGTCTCTGCCCAGATTCATCTTCCCCGCCATGAGGTATCCACTGGTAGGAGGATACCCCGACGCCTGCAGGGTGTGCGGACAGCTGTTGGGAACACCGGGATCTGGAGGAAAACAATGTCATAATGTTCATTTTAATGGTATTAGCTTTGGCTTGTTCATAAGAACAAAGAGCGAACTACCTGTGATCAGGTCTGTTCCATTAGACGACGATCCTTCTGCTAGCAGCGTGTCTGACTGATCCTGCTGGGCCATGCTAACCACCTTGGACTGGCAGTGGGCTTCAATGCTGTCAATGACAGTGAGGAGGGCCTCCAGAGACAGCAGGTGGGTGGTGTAGAGCTGTCCCGACACAGGGAACGCGTTCTGAGAGGGCGACAAACAGAACAAGCCTGCATGACGATTCAATTCAGTTTATTTACATAGCGCCAATTCACAACACGTCATCTAAAGGAACTTAACAGTTCAACCAGATGATCCAGTCAAATTGATTCAAAGTTTTCTATCTAAGGAAAGCCAGGTGATTGCATCGACTCATTGACTCTTCAGCAATCCCTCACACTAAGCATGCTTGTAGTGACAGTGGAGAGGAAAAACTCCCTTTTAACAAGAAGAAACCTCCAGCAGAACCAGGCTCAGTGTGAGCGGCCATCTGCTGAGACTGACTGGGGTTCAAGGAGACAGAAGCAGACATAGAAAAAGACGCAGAGATACGAAAGGCAACACCGAACTAAAAAGCCTGAAATATTTGAGCTGGTGAGTGAAAAGATCTGCTAATCAAATAAGATTGTTTTACCTCAAATAAGACGAAAGACATCTTATTCTAGCAGCAGAATATAAAACTATCCGATTTCAGGGACCAGAACGTTACTGACTGGCTCAAAGGAAGGACGTATGGAAAGTCTGACATCGTTTTAGATCCTGTTCTATGGTGCAGAATAGGAACGGACAAATAAATCGAAGAGCAGCAGGAGGGGGAAAAAACGTTCAGATATAAAAACATCCAAAGTTTCATGACTTGTTCTTTTCAAGCAGATTGACAGAATGAGTAAAGGGCTGGTTATCCTCCTGCAGCAGTGTGTCGCAGTGAGCTTGTTGCAGATATTTTTGATTCATGCCCAACATTGAGGCTCTTGGTCTGCACTATGTTATTCCACACCACAACGCAAGACGGACAATCAGGAACTAGCTGTGGGTCTAGATACGGCAGAGGCAGTGAGGAAGTGGGGGAAAGTTTGTGCGACAACGGAGGGACATGAGGGTGAAAAAGAGAGGGGATCCAGGTGGAAAAAGGGTCCCAGCACCTCGCTCTTCTAGCTGGTCCATCTTCATGAGTCGTTTTCCACAATGGCGGTCATACAAACAAAACAAGCCGGTAAGGTACCAAACAGAAAATAAGCATAGAGTAGAGCAGATGTAGATTTGACCAATCAGAGGCCTCCTGTCTGCTGTCACCTACAATTTTGGGGAGCTGCAGCAGAGTGTCTGCGGAGGGGGGAGCATATCTGCGTTAACTGTGACACACATGCAGACGACCTGGTTTCTGAGTATAAATCAGCCTTTAGGCTACGTTCACACTGCAGGCCTTAAGGCTTAATTCCAATTTTTTTGTGAAATCCCTTTTTTGTTGCATTGCCGTTCACATTTCCAAATATATGCGACTTGAATGTGATCTCCTGTATGAACAGCATTCACACAGCTTAGGTGTCCCGCATGTTCAGTAGAGGACGCAATGACGTCACAAACATACGTGCTCTGTGTTTACAGAAGTAAACATGGACGGTTAGTGCTGGAGAGCATCTAGCGTTTCTCCCTCATTTCAATAAGAAGGAAATCCACCTCTTTGCACCAAAAAGCTTTAGGCTTGATGGATGCAGCTTCAGGAGCATCGTTGGATACACTATGTTATGTGTTACCTTGGACAGCATCTTGGTGAGGTCTTCGAACAGATTGGAGCAGTAGAAGTCACAGTCATAGTTGATGTAGAGCTCAGTGACGAAGCTGGGGATCCTCCAGAGCTGGACCAGAGCCTCCAGACCCATCTCCTTCATCTCATAGGGCATCTTGGCGTTCTCTGATGTGATGATGTCCATCAGTTTCTTCAGATACATCTGCCATGTCAGCGCACAGTTCGTTAGATTGCTGAACATATATTTTCCCTGATTAGAGCAGGGAAGTAAAACTGTTTGCCAAATGAATAAGGTGATTTAGATTTTTGGCTGTTAGCTTCCAACCTTTGGCAGATCATTTTATTCATCAGCAAACACTCATTTTAAAGGAAAAGTCCGCTCATATTCAGAATTCAAACTTCTGAAAGTACTTTAAATATAAAATTATTACATAATGTTCAATAAATGATACGTTTTTTCATTAAAAGTAATTTTCATTTGAATATGCTTTACTGAAGACATCCATGTCTGTCATAAGATATCGGCTGCAAATGTTGGCTACATATTACCTGTTTTTTCTCTGGCCAGAAATTCAATGGGAAATCCTCCCTCTTAAAGTTGGCAATCCAACGACAAACCCACCCGTGGACGATCATGAATCGGAAAGGTGAAATAACTAATTTTTATCACTTTTACCCGATGTATTCCAGCATCCAGCTGCCATGCACGTGGGCATTGTCAGTTTCACTACAGCTCTGGTGAATTTCAATGGTGAAGTCTTCAATAATGCTACGTTCACACCGCATGTACCAGAGGCAGCAGAAGCAGCTAGTTTACCTGCTAAATCAATGGTTGACGCGCATCTTGGTGCAGCAAAAGGTCCTGCAGCGCATCTGAGTAGCTCAAGCAACGACTCATGAGCTTCTGAGCATCTGACGTGCTGCATAAGCAGCAGCTGCTGGAGTTGGAAAAATTGAACTGCTGAACGCGCCACATCAACCAATCAGAGAAGCTGATCTGGAAGCTGGCAGGGAGACAAACACAGCACTGCTGATGCAGAAAACTATGACCACTACTCTGAAACTGTTTATTAATGCCTAAATTAACTTAAAATGTTGAAAAGTGCCGACAAAACATGTTAAATTTTATTATCCCGGTGCCTCTCAGTTTAAAATACCGAAGTGAAAAAGGCCTTCAGGCCGCTGTAAACAGTAGCGGAAAACCCCGAAGAGGCGACCAGGCCAGAGGCTGCTGTTGAAAGGGATTCCCAGTGACAGCGCACCGCTGGTTTGTGGCGGTCTGAGCGGCTCCGACAGAAATAATATTGAAGGAAGGATGGTAATCTGGATGAACTGACTGCACTGACCATGTTTTCAGGACTTTCTTACTTTAAAATAGGTTCAAACTACTTTTTACCCGCTGATCACAGCAAATATAGCTGCCATTGTCACAGGCATAGAAACGATAACGTAGCTCCGCCCAACACGCATCAGACCTACTTTTTGACCTCGTAGCTGGAGCAGCAGAGATGCTCCAGCCACGCGCCAGAATTAAACTTGTACAAGCATCAAAAATGAAGCAGCAGGCACGTCTTTGCTGGTCGCGGTCTGAATGTAATGTAGATTGCAGATGTGTCTAGTAGTTCCCATTGATTCTGCTTGTAAAGCGGGGAGAATGGCGCTAGGCTTATTGTTTTAATTTTTTACCATTTAAGGCTAAATTCATTAAATCCCTGCGAATGTATTAGTTTTAGGTATAAATAATGATCCATTGATTATTCCTTGCTGACCGGACTTTTCCTTTCAATAAGGCACTGGTTGGATAGCAGATTTTGCAGAGAATATTGAAGATCTTTACCTCTAGCTGGAACTTCAAATGTTCCCTCATGCTTTCAAAAAGCAGGAAGCAAACTCGCATGGAAGAAGCATAGAGGTTCATCCGCTCCACACTCAGCAGCTGCAACACAGATCAGATGATGACCAAGGATGTTCAGCCTTCCTCCTTCTAATGACTCAAAATAGAGATTAGTTCAAAACAAGCAGAAAGGCTCACAGATCTACGCTTTAACTGAATCAAACGTCTGGCTGAAGATATATTTCATGTCCGGGAAGAACGGAGAAAGATGGTTTTACCTGAAACAGATGCCTGCAGAGCTCATCTTTCACTAGGACTAGTAACGACTGGTAATTCACGATGTGTGAAGACTCCAGCGCCACCGTCAGAAGCTGCAGGCCCATGTGGATCATAGCGTCGGTGTTATGGCGGTCGTGAGGGTTGGTGAGGGAGATCAAAAAGCGGAAAAGTTCCCGTAGACATGGCAGGCCGTACGGAATGAGGGCAACTCCTGCAGGACAGAGCAAAAAAATAAATAAAAACCTAAAAGAAGAAGAGGGGATGAAGATAAAGCTCCTGCCGGCCTCACCGTCTTTCTGGGTGGACTGAGTGAACCGGACTCCACGAGGGTTCACATACTCCATGTCGTGGACAGACGTGGTATCCGAGGAGTCTTTGTCGTCCAGAACTTCAGGGATGGATTCTACAGAAACGGCCTGCGTCGCGTCAGCCTGCCCCCCCTCAGACTGCACATGACAGGAACACGGATTAGAACCCCGCCCCCTGCCAGAACGGATCACGTTTAACGGTAGACACTCCACCTGTGCGTGAGAAGAGCCGGATTCGGTAGCGGGCAGCGAGGTAGCAGAGCAGGGGGGGTTTACAGGCGGCTGCTCCAGGTCAGAGAGATCTTCCCTGGAGGTGGCTTTAGAGCCCGGATCCAGACCGCTGTCTGTGGCTGTGGGGCTGCATGTGGAGGAGCCGGCGCTGTCTGAGGCGGCGAGGCTGGAGGTAGAGGAGCCCTGCTCCATAAACGGGACGCCGCCTAGAGAAACCAGGTAGAGTCAGACAGGAAACCACAGAAACAACCCGGATCCGTAATCCTACATGCTTTCTGGGTGTTACCTGACCCTTGATGCTTCTAGCCCTCATTTAAGCCTTTTTTATTCTCTGTTCCTCTAACTTCATGACAAACACAGAGTGAGAGATCTATTTATATATATTTGTGTATAAATGTGTTTGTGTATATTAAATATATATATAAACAATATAAAAATGTATGAGTGGCAGTGCTTTTCAACAAAAATCTGAATTTTCTATTACCCTTAACCCCACTAAGAATATTTAAATGCACTGAACTATTTCTTTGTTTTCAGCAAAAAAATAAAATAAAAAATACAGAACATTAGTTCAATATTCAGAAAGTTAAAGTTGATTAAAATTGATTCTGTGCTGCTCAACACATTACACCGAGTGGAGCCGTCAACCGCCCCAAGATGGCGCCACCAAACCAAGTCTGAGCTCATGGGTGAAAGCGATCGATGCAGGGTCTACTGTCTATGGTTACAGCAGGAAAGGCATGAACTTTGACCCTGGAAGTTTTTTTTTCCTGTTTTCTTTCCAAACAGAAGCCTGAATGCACCTGAAACAGAACTTCATCCTGATTTAGGCAGCGTGTTGTTTAAAACACCATGAAACAGCCTGCTACGCTGCTAGCATAAAAATCTTATTGAAACACAAAGCGTTCACATGTGTTACCTAATCACAGGAGGCACTAGTGCTGTGATGACTCATGTTATTCACCTGAGAGGTTGTTGCTGAGGCTGCTGGGGTTTCCTGGGTCTGAGGGACTCTGGAGCAGGTGGCGAGGCGGCCGAGGCGAACGTTTCTGCTTCTTCCATTTGGACGACTCGCTCATCCCTCCAGCACGCATCTTTAGCTGAACACAATCAGTGGAAATCAGTGAAACCAGTGAATTTCCAGGCATGGCTACAGCAAATATATCAATCCTCCAACAACCAACAAAAACACACGTCAGCAAAACGTGGCTGAGCTTCCAACGTAAGAGCTGGTCTTTGAACGAGGCAGCTTAAAAAACAAACTAGTTAGCAGCTAAAGTGGAAACTGGATAAAACTGCATCAAAATCTATAAAAACAGGCTGGGATTAAAAGAGCTCCTTATGTTGGTGGAGATTCTCAGTCATCAAGGTCACAGTCATTCCAAAAAAGAAAATTAAAAACAATCCACTGGATTTTGATTCCAACTTTAAATGAGTGAATTAAGTGAATGTGATTGGTTTTTTATCAAGGGGGCGGGATTGTTGTGGCGGAAGTAAGTTTGATTGTGGCCGGTTTGTCAGAAGCATCTTGCTAACCAGTTAGCAACTTAGTGCTAGTAGGTTCGCAATGGGAAATTCCATTGGAACCAAGTAGCACTAAATTAGTGACTTAGAAACGACACTGTCAAGGAACGCTATGGACAGAGGAAACATGCAAGAGGAGGAGAGTTTAGTGTCGGAGGTCGTGGATGAGTCTCCTCCATCATCCATTTTTATTTAGAGGAGGAAAGCGGGACGAATATGT
>NW_015150839.1:540371-541817 GCF_000732505.1 Cyprinodon variegatus
GGTGCCAACTAGTGTTAGCACCTGGTGCCAACTACTGTTAGCACCAGGTGCCAACTAGTGTTAGCACCTGGTGCCAACTAGTGTTAGCACCAGGTGCCAACTACTGTTAGCACCAGGTGCCAACTAGTGTTAGCCTATCATACACCGGGTGCTTTCTGCCGTTAAATTTGCGTCTGATTTACATGCAAAGTTTAGGGGAGATGGTGTCCAGAGGTCCAGCTGAGCAATTAGAGAGTTCCAGGCTGAAGTTCAGTAAACTGAACTTTTGCCGCTGGACGCCGAAGCATCAACCAACCAGAAAAGCTGATCCAGGAGTTTGTTTGGCAGAGACAGACACTACCTGCAAGCTGTCATTACCTCTGCAGACATTCTGCATATGAAAAATTAATAAATATTAAGGAGTTACACTCCAAATGATAGAGTGGATTGTTATATCAAAGAAACAGAGAGCAGCTCTGATTATTATTGCTGCACTAAAACATTTTTTATGAACTATGGAGAAACGGTTTATAAATACCCAAACTAACTAGAAATGTTAAAACCTGCAGCATCAGTCTTTGCTTCTACTGATGCAAAGATTTTCTGCATTTGCTCATTAAATCTGCTGTAAAGTCACTGCTGCATGAACGGCTCCATTTCTCTGTTTTGACTGCAAAATCGATTCATTTCCAAATTATGTTTAACAGTTGAAGACTTTAAAGCAAAACAAGCCTTCAATCCAGTAAAGGGTGGAGTTAATTCAGGAGAACAGCTGGATTGAATCACCATCGCAATACTAAGGAGAGGGGTTCTTAAAGCGAGCAGCCTTCACCAGACTACACAGCCACAGGCAGTGAGAAAACCACAAGCAAACCCATTACTATAGAAACGAACGGGAACATTAGCATCTTTATCATGTTACCTTTTTCATGTTGGCTCCCACATAACTCTTTGCCTCCTCTTTGAACTGAGGCAGCCTGCAGAGAGAAACAGAGACCATCAACCAATGAGTCGCTTCATCCACCTGAACAAACCTGCTGCCTTTGAGGCCAAAGGCAAGAAAAGCTTCATAATCCACTCATTTTACATTCACAGCTTCTGATAAAACTCCTTCTTTCTCATCAGGTCTGCAGCGTATGACACAGCAGAAGGCCGAGTTCAGCTTTGAAAGCTTCTACAGTTTCACTAGATTTAATGAAAACTAAAATCTAATTCCATTTATAGGAATCAGGGTTGATCTAACTTTTCATAAAGCAGCTTTATATCCATCTTCAGATTTAGAATAATGCATCCGTTAGACCAGGGGCAGATTTAGGAAATTTGGGGCCCTAGGCAAAGACAGGCAGGGGCCCCTCTGAACTGAGAAGACAACACATAAAACAGATCCATTATAGAGATAGAGAGATTTTTATAGAGTAGGCATAGATTATTGGTTCTAGGTTTTGTCCCTCTTTTCCTGTTCTTTTT
>NW_015150839.1:543530-545723 GCF_000732505.1 Cyprinodon variegatus
CCATACCCACACAATTCTCCACAACAACTGATTTTTTTCACCCGGCTACGCTGCTTTGCTTCTTCTTCTTCTTGTTTACTACTGGTGGTTGGCTTTGGTCGCAGTACCGCCACCTTCTGCTCTGGAGTGTAAACGCTTCGCCTATGAGAAAAAGGAGCAGCGCATGAACTGAACGAAACACACGCGAATCGAACCGAGACAGTCGAACCGAACAGTTCGGACAGTTTTCATAAACTGTTCCATCCCTAGTCTCCACAAGGGCTGCCCTTTGTCACTGGTTCTGTTCATTACATTTATGGTGAGAATTTCAAGGCGTTGCCAGGTTTGGGAACCTCAGGATATCATCTCTGCTGTTTGCACATGATGATGTCTTGTTGACCTCATCAAACCAGGATCTTCGGCGTGCACTGGGGCGGATTGCAGCCAAGTATGAAGCGGCCGCGATGAGGATCAGCACCTCCAAAGCTGAGGCCATGGTTCTCCACCGGAGAAAGGTGGACTTCCCTCTTTAGGTGGGTAGAGAAACCTTGTCTTAAGTGGAGGAGTTCAAGTATTTCAGGGTGTTGTTCACGAGTGAGGGACAGATGGAGGGTAAGATCGATAACGGATTGGTGCAGCATCGTCAGTGATGCGGTTGCTGTATCGAGTCATTGGGCAAAGCCCTTGATTTACCGATCAATCTACGTTCCCACCCTCACCTATGGTCATGAGATCTGGGTAATGACAGAAAGACAAGATCCCTAATACAAGTGGCCGAAATAAGTTTCCTTCTCAGGGTGGCTGGCTGAACCCTTCGGGGTCGGGTGAGGAGCTCAGTTACCCGGGAGGAACTCGGAGTAGAGTCGTTGCTCCTCCACAAAGAGAGGAGCCAGTCAAGGTGGCTCGGGCATCTGTTCCGGATGCCTCCTGGTCGCCTCCCTCAGGAGGTGTTCCAGGCATGTCCCATTGGGAGGAGGCTTTTTAGAAGGCCCAGGACACGCTGGAGGGACTGTCTCTGAGCTGTCCTGGTGTTTCCTCAGGGTCCTCCCAGAGCAGCTGGAGGAGGTGTGTGTGGATCGGGAAGTCTGGGCATCTCTGCTTAGCCTGCTGCCTCCTCATCCCGGCAACGGATAAAGTGGAAGAAAATCGATGGATGGGTTGTTTTATTTAATGTGTATTTATCTTACGATCTCTCAGTTTGTCCTCAGCTTTTGGCTCATTAATGAATTGTTAGGCTTGGCTTTGCAGCCAGCCTCTGTGAATCAAGGTTAGCTTTATGCTAATAATCACACCGATGACATCAGCTTATAGAGGTGGTAGAGGAAAAAAAAACTAAAAAAGGGCTTTTAACCTTGTTGTTGCATAAGGCTGCTTCCGAAACATTGTTGTTATTAAAAGCTTTAAACTTTGATTCACAGAATTTGTGAAAAATGAACCTCAATGTGGGAAAGTCTGAATTTTCCTGAAATCCTGCTGAAATGAGGCTTTCTGTAGACACTAAAGCTTAGCTGCTAATTGAGACATGTCCCCCCCCCCATGACACAGAGTCCATGTTAATAAAGTGCTGCATTGCTAGCTTTATTATGGGATGATCTGTGGGGCTAACAGATTAACAGGCCTGATACTTCCAGCAGGCTCCTCCTTAAAGGCTGGGAGTGTCTGCTCCTCATTATCCCCTTTTATTGGGGTGAAAGGGCAGACGGCACACAAAAGCATTTCTATGGTGGGGCTCAGGGTGTATGCAAATGATGGAGAAGTGGATGATGACCAGAAAGCGTCCTCAATGAGCCCAGGAAGGCATTGGCTTTAAGGAAAAATGTGCCCAAGGAACAAACACTTTCATTATAACAGAGCAGGGAGAGGCTGTCAATCAATTTACTGTAAAAATGGTTTAATCTGCTGCAAAAAGCTAAACTTGAGAAAAACTTGGAGGATTTCCACAGATGATGGTTTTATTCCTGGGATGGAATAAGATTTTTTTATTCTTCAGATAAGATAATTAGATAATATCCATTTGAAATAAGTAAATGGAATTGTTCTTTTTTTCTTATTTTAAATGTAAATCATCAACTTACCTCCTCAATTCAAGAAAAAAATGCACTTAGATTTACATTTACATATTTGCGGAGCATAATCACAAATTTTTTTTAATTTTTTTTATAAGGAAATTAAACACAGTATTAATTTGGATGAAAAAGGATGTTTGTCTATGTT
>NW_015150839.1:546837-550741 GCF_000732505.1 Cyprinodon variegatus
AAACTTGAATTTAAATACAAAAGGATTTATCAGTAAATTGCCAGACTCCTTAAATTCAGAAAGGAAGCTCTGAGCTACACTTTATGTACATTTCCTCTGCTATTTATGATCAAAATAAGTTTCCTGCTTTAAAATCACATTTCTGATCATTTCAATCATTGTGAAGAAAAGAGGAGCATCACCGATTCTACATTTCAGAGGCGTTTACCTGGAGAACAGAAGCTGCACCATGTCCACCAGTGTGTGTTCTGCAGATTTCCTCAGGAGCTCTACAGAAAAAAATTTTAATCACAATGTGAAAAATAAAGAAAAACATAAAATAATAAGAATCAGCTTTCTTTCCCTCACTGCAGTTAAACATAGAAGCTAGCATGTAGCACGTAGCAGCATCTGGGGCGTATTCAGGCTCTTGCTCAGGAGCCAAAGCGACAGCCTGTGGTTTAAACCGGCAACCTGTAAGTACCCTGATCTCTAACCACCTGACCATCAATGAGCCTTAGATTTACTGTAATCCTGCAGAAACATCATTATTTAGACACCTTTAATAAATCTCATATAATCTGGAATATTCCCTTCTACGTTTGTTGTAGATTAGAAGAAACAGAACCTAGAAGCACGACTGTCAGTTCTTCTGAAGTCCTTCTGATTTCACTGAAGTCGAATATTAGATCCCATCCCTACAACATTATTCCAGGATCCCATGGAAGTAAAACAGTGTCGCTGGAATCTGCCTGTTTTGTACACCGTATTTTAAACATTGCATTTTTACACACTGAATACCTTACACTGAATTTTTACCTGGAAAAAATGTGACTGCAAAAAATTCCGCTGCAAAAAAATTTGCCTGCATTTGACTGCAAATGTGTTGACCTGTTGATAAAGCAACCTACACTCTATACAGTCGAGCAGCTTCTAGCCAATGAAATTAGCGCATTTGGTCACGTGACGCAACAGTTGGGCATAGCTTTGTTCCTGGCTGAATGAAGCTGAATGAGGAGTTTTTCTTGTTAAATAGATATGATTACAAAAAATATGGTAGCTATTCATAGACAGGCATTAGAGTTTTTCATTTAATCGGACTGGGTGATATAACTGAGCTGATCACAGCTAGGTCGGCACCCCTGCCTGCCAAGGCTCTTGGTTTGATCTGAAAGAAGGGGCCAGTGGCAAACTTTTTTTTCTTTCTGACCAAATGAGCTTATTTCATAGAAGCTGCTTGATTGCATGGAGTGTAGACTGCTTTGGCTTGAATTCACCAGAAGGTTAACACATTTGCAGTCCATTTTTTTGCAGTTAAATCTTTTGCAGGGAAAATTTTTGGCAGGCGAATTTTCACCAGATAAAAATTCAGTGTAAGGCATTCAATGAGTAACAAAATTCAGCATTTAAAATAAAGTTTTAAAAAAATTCACAGTTTAAAATTCGGTGTACAAAAAAAGGCAGATTCCAAGGAGACTCTTTTTCTTCCTGCCTTCGCTCTAGAGCTATTGGTGGTGACTTTTAATTACTAATTATCTAATTTTATTTTAAGTTCTTAAAAGAAAATGGCTGCTAATAAACTTTATTCTAATTCACAGTGATGACTTCCTGGAGAGTTGAATATAATCTCATGTGTTCAGATGAAGGACCAGTGTTCATCCGATGGGTGTTAATCATATCGTTTATGGTTATAAATGGTTTCTTTGGATTTATTAACTCAGCACAAAATAAAGATTCATTCTAAAACTGGAACAAAATGATGTTTGTTCAACATTTATACCATACAGGTAGAAAAGATTGACCTAAAAACGCTGTCTGTGTCTGTTAGAAAAATGTTAATGTCATTTTATTTGTATTAACTTGCAGGCATTTGGCCTGCTAGGAATTTTCTGATGGTTTTAACTTCTAACGGGGAGAAAAAATGGTTTTCCCAGAAAAGGAAAAGTAATGCTCTGTCCAGCCTGTAATTAAACCTTTCCTTAATGAACCGTCTCTTGACCCAGATGAATTGGTGAATTATAGACCTACATGGCCTAGTAAACTAGCCCCACCCACCAGAGGCCAAAATCATTTTTGCCTGCGAGTTGGTCTAGCCTCGATCAATGCCTCAGGTCCTAGAACTGGCGGGCCAATCACAACGCAGAAATGTGTTTTGAATGTCTGGATGCAAAGTGGGCGGGGTTTTGAGAGCGGGACGACAAAGCTGCGCGACGCTGGAGAAAGCACAACAAGGAAGATGGCAACACACTTTTTAACAGTTCTTGTTTGACTCAGCTTTGGATTCAGTTTAGGAAGGATTAGACTTGGGGTTTTTCATTGAAACGTAAGCAGGAAGAGAAAGAGTTAAAAGGGAGTTTTTCCTCTCCACTGTCGCTACAAGCATGCTTAGTGCGAGGGATTGTCTTCGAGCCAATGAGTCGATGCAATCAACTGGTTTTCCTTAGATAGAAAACTTTGAATCAATCTTACTGGATGATCTGGTTAAACTGGAAAGTGCCTTAAGAGGACGTGTGTTGTGAATTGGTGCTATGGAAATAAACTGAATTGAATTAAACACCACCATCAGCCAGTCATTTAAATTTTTAACTTTGTTTGGTTCACTTCTTTTCAGTCTCTGCGTTTTCTCAGGGAGATCCATATTGTCACTTCAAAGGCCACAGAAATAAATCTGGTTTATGTCCAAACTTTGACTAAAACACAGCAATGGTCACCAACTGAAGGACATGAACATTAGCCTGGGTCAGCTGGAGGAAAACGTACCACTGAGGCGCATCTCAAAGCAGATTCTGAAGCACGACTGCATGATTTCACACACAGACTCATTGGTCAGATGAGCTCCAACTGGCGTCAGCAGCAGAGTCCGAAGAACCTGGGGAAGACAAACCGAGAAGATCGCAGCTGCTTTAGGGTGGCCGTGCACGACTCAGAGCCATTACTGAGCTCTGATGCTGACAGACAGCATCGGAAGGAGGACGACGACACAAAAACTCAGAAGAATGATACTTTATCAGGAGAAACTGATAATAAAGGAAGCACAAATAAATGAGACCTGCGATAAAAACACAGAGGGACAGAACAATGCCAAGCAGGGTGCATCCTAACAGGGGTGGGTGGGACCTAGGTAAAGCAAAACGCTGGATTGGATGAGCATCTCCAAATTTTAAAGCTTATATTGAGCTAGGGCTGAAAGATTCTGCCTGGAAACAAAAATAGTGATTTTAAATAGAGCTCAAACAATTCATCGGTCTAATTAATCAATTAATTTAGTACTTGATTAATCATTAGCTGGAGTATAGGGACTGTAAAACATGCCTTTAGCTGACAGAGCGACCCACACAAGATTGTAAAAAATATATAAACATTTCGCATTTTAAGTTAAAAACTTCTTAGTCTGTCTATCTGTTCTATCCAGAAATCTTCATGTGGAAAAGTTTTAGTTCCACCTGGTTTGATTTAGTAAAAAGACTTCTTTAAACAATCTTTCGCTGTCTGATTATTAACGGATAAATTGAAAATATAATTGACAGATTAATCAATTTCCAGGATAATTTTTAGTTGCAGGTCTATATACATTTTAAACTACTGTAATATGGCGATTATATTTCCATTTTCCTTTGCAATAACCACAATCATATAAATGTTTTACTACAGATTTTAGGATTTTTCATGACCTTGGAAGCGTGGCTTTCCACAGTCCATGTTTGTAGAACTTAACTGTAACCTTTCTGTGAAAAAAGGTCTAACTTCTATCTGCAGGCATGAACCTGCGGGCTAGCTGCAGCTGCATCCGTCTCTTCCCACCTTAAAGGAAAAGTCTGCTCATATTCAGAATTCAAACTTCTGAAAGTACTTTAAATATGAAATTATTCACTACCTTTCAATAAATGATAAGTGTTCTTATTCAGAGTAATTTTCATTTGAATGT
>NW_015150839.1:551053-552652 GCF_000732505.1 Cyprinodon variegatus
TGTTGATTGCAGATGTGTCTAGTAGTTCCCATTGCTTGTAAAGCGGGGAGAATGGCGCTAGGCTTACCGCACCGTGACGTCACTGCTGGAAGATGGCAGGAGGGAGGGGCTACTATATTTGGGCAAAAATGGCCGCTCCCAGACTCAGTGATGGCGATGACATTTTTTTTTACTGATTAAAACTAAATTTATTAAATCACCGCAGAAGTATTAGTTTTAGGTATAAATAATGATCCATTGATTATTGGTTGCTGAGCTGACTTTTCCTTTAAGCATAAAGGGCTGGAATAAAAAACTTAGCTACTTACTCTTCTCATCTTGTTAAATTGTGATTATATTGCAAACACAATTCATTTCCCAGCCCTATATTGAGCTCGTGGTCATCAGAGACGGCAAGGTTATGGGCGGAGAGGAGAGGTCAAAGATTGATGACAATAAGTGACACCTCCTCCTCAGACAGTCCTGACCAATGGCTGCACTGGATGCCATTCTATAATTCCTCTTCTAGAATGTCCTCACTGTGCCATCGATAAAACAAACTCCTTCTCTTCATGCTCTAATGAGCTGTTTTTCTAAGGAATGGCCGCCTGCTGCGTTCTGATCTGGTCTCGTCGTACAGAAACACAGCACCACACGCAGCTCAACGGTTTGCACCAAAAACAAGAAACATTTGGATTCTCTTCAACGTCAATAAGAACATAAAATGGATGGATCCATTCTTCCCCGATAAAAACAGAAAAACTCTTTCCTCCTTCGAAGGTTCCTGCCGAGTAAAAATAAAGATCTACCTGCAGGATTTTCATCAGGACCACTTCATCACTTGCAGGGTCTGTTCCCACGAATCGAGCATGCGTGACCGCGTCCGCCATGTTCTCGATGGCCTCTGCAGCAGCTTCATGGTTAGAATCTGGAAACAGACAGAAACAGCAGAACAATGATGGCAGTTTTAGAGTGACCAGGTTGAATGAGTTCATTGGTTGCTTGGTTAAATGGGGAAGACCAGCAGTGTTTTAAACAGCTGCGAGGATGAGGTCTCTTTAGGCCACATCCATACGTGGTCCTGAAACCAGATTGGATCCAAAACAGAAAGCAACATCTAGAATGGAACGGTTCACAGATAAACGTATCCAGCTGTTAGAATGACCTGGTAAAGTCCAGACCTGAAACTAATCCAGAATCTTTGGAAAGAACTGAAAGCTGCTGTCAAGTCATCAAAATTAGACTCCTTTTTGTGTCTCATTAAGCCTTTTATTCTGCACTCTAGACGTCCTGTGGATGTTTGTTTGTTTTTCTAAATTAATCATCTCGCTCATATTCTGAGAAACATTTTGACCTTTGGATGAAAGTAAAGTTTGGGATGAGGCAGACATTCTGTAGAAGACTTGGGTAAAACCATGTTTCCATGGTTGCTGTGAGGAAATGGAGGAAAAACTATAACCGAAAATGAAGATCCAGCAGCTAACAGCAGGAGGAGAGACCTGGACAAGACAGAAACAGCTGCAGCCGATCCTCTGGAATCAAATCTGCACGTTGTTTAGTTCAGATCGCGGCTCTGGCCTTCACATCTGCTCTCCACCTCAGCAGTAACGACAGGAGCAC
>NW_015150839.1:552949-561487 GCF_000732505.1 Cyprinodon variegatus
ACCGTGCTGGGAGCTCGTCTCCGATTGGAGCACCGTGAGGGGCTCACTGACAGCTGGACACAGCATCAGATGAATGATAGGTATAGAAGAACAGGTCTATAGAGTAGGCAGCTGAAAAACCTCTGAAACCTGTTAAAGGCTTTGAATCCGAATCAACAGTCTTAATCTTGCTCTTCTTCATCATTAGTCGTCCTTGTTTTAATGAAAATCTATGTATTGACATCTTCAACCAATGTTTTACTCCATGAAGAGTTGCTTTGTGGGTTTACATTTACCCAAACTGCAGCTTAGCTGTCACAGCATCGAACCAAACCGTGGATCTGACCAGCAGATGTGGCCTTCTGCTGGAGACGGGAACGATGAAGCAAAGAAACAGGAGCCTGTTTATGAAACCTGAGGAGCTCCTCAGCCGTTCTGTTGCAGTCAGCTTGTTTTCTTTCTCATCCCGCCTTGGAGCAGCAACTCATTAACTAATAAGTGGTGGGGGAGGGTGGATGGAGGAAAAGGTTTGAAGTGACAACTGACTCTTTCAAAGATAATTCAGTGAAAGTAGAAGTGGCAGGCGGTGGAAACTGGACTTTCTGTTCCTCCACAGGTGAGGTCGTTAATCAAAAAACTCATCAGAACATCTCCACCCGTCAGACCCTCCCTATGCTTATGTCTACAATCTTCTACAGAGGCTTTTTAGACAGAATTTACTAACTGTATTATTTCATTAAAAAAATGGTTCCCAAATACCGAGGCACGCCCCCTATGGGGGGGCTGGTGGGACTGCAGGGGGGGAGGAAGCCGTAGAAATGAACTTTTTTGAATGTATTGAATTACTGCAATAAAATAAAGTGTTTTTGACCTCATGGTTAACCCTTTATAGGGCAAGTTAGCGTTTTTGATCACTTGCATACCCCTAACCTTACAAATAGAGTGCCTCTGTCCCTCAGTGAGGTCTAGAAGCACGAGATCTATATCCAGCCATTCAGCAAAGATACAGCTACGTGGCTGTTCATCTTATTTTGGCATTTGACCAATTAGATGAGCCCTTGCATATATATGTGTGTGTATATGATATATGATATATGATATATTACCTTCTGTATATTAAGTTAAAAAAATTTATTAACAAGAAAAAAAGGTAAAAAGCTAATTGAAAATTTAAAAAGTAAAGTTAAAAAGTAAATAAGCCTAGTTAACAATTATATAAACTTCATAAATAAAACTGTAAGGCATATTTTTCACTCTGATTTTTACAAGAAAGCCTTAAAAAAGCCACAATCCTTCAGCAGTAAGATTTTCACAGCGACTGCCCCATGTAAGGGAATTAAAAGCCGTCTAAATGTGAACAGATGCTTGATAAATGAAGCGTCCCCAGAGGAGCGGTGCGGGTGTAAACACACACGCACAGAGGCAGCAGCTGCCTGGCCTCTTTTAAACTTAATACCTGTTAACGAGCTGCATTCCTGGGCGGCTCTGCTTGTTTTTATTTGTGCCTCCAGAGATAAACGCTGTTCAAACATTGGGAGGTGGAGGATTTTCTTTCGTTTCCATTCATGTTTTGATGTGACGCAGTATTGACTTTGCAGGGGTTAACTCTGGGATGACTGCGATGTTAAGTTAAAAAACGACCCGGAGCAGATGGATCAGGACGGTTCTACCGGGGAATCTGGTAATCAGCAGCGCTACGGAGCTCAAACTGGTTTAGATAGAGAGACCCTGTTTACAGGGAGGGAAAACGCAGATATGTCCCGATGGTTTGGCCTCTTCTGTGATTAAAAATCCTGTTTTTATCACAGAAAACAATTATTTCTAAAACCTCTGACCGTAGTAGGGATTTCTGATAACTGTTAATTATGCACCAGAAAATCCTTAACGTCATGTTTACAATTTATTATGGTGCTTGACAGCATATTTATGAGGGTTGATATAAATGACAAGTTTTTTTAAAACAATGTTGTGTGCACGATATTATTGAAAATATTTGTTTCTCTAAATGGACGGTTATGTGTTAGAAACTGAAGGAGGGAGCAGAACAAACACCAGAGGCTGCAGAAACACACTGGTTCTTGGTTAGAAACTTATGAAAGGATTTTAAGGAAATTGTTACCGGAGGTGGGCTTCATGCAGAAGAACAATTCATTAACATTTGGTGATGATCCAGTTTTAGTCCTAATATGGGGCAAAATGTGCTGCTTGGTGAAGGTCTGCATGCACTCTCGTTATTATCGTCTCATTTTTCTCATATAAATCTCATGTAGCGGAAGAAAAACTGTATTGAAATAAACCCCCCGCCCCAATAAAAGAAAGACAGAAAGAAAATATCTACGCATCAGTTAGTCTGGTGTCAAAAGTAACCTGTAATAATAATCTGTGATGGAATCAGTCCAAAAAATGAAAATAAAAAAAATACTGTAAATGTAGTTCTCTAGCTCAGACACTATGTTTACAATCTTTTTGTGAAATGGAACAGGAAATCAGTATTTCTCTTAATTTACCACTCAGTAATAAACTGCACAATAACATAATGGAAAACCCTTTTAAAGAGCAAAAAATGTTTTCAAAACAATTAATTAAATAATAGAATATTATTATTAAAAAGTATTTATGAATATTGAAAATAAATAACTTCAGTCAATAAATAAAGCATGAAAAAAATGCATGTATTTTAAAGGGGGGGGGGGGTGTTAAATGTTTAGGAACAAACATGGGAGAAAAGGGCGATGACAGAATCAAAGCTTCTCCCTTTAAAAGTTGGAATCAGGAAAAGGAAAAAAAAAAAGAATCAGAGGGATTTCTTCCAAACGTCTATCTTTCCCTGACCACCAGATGGCAGTGTTGGACAGACGAGAGCTTTTTGGTTTTCCCTCCAGTCAGTTTGGCTCAGCTTCCAGTGGCTAGTAACTGAATGGTGCAGAGGAGCAGGAAATATGAAGAAAGCAAAAAATGATGTCAAAAGACGAGAAGAGGAGAGAAATGAACCAGGGAGGACATGTTGACAGCAGGTGGGAATCATTAAGCTCCTCATTAAGACGATGATAACATCATCATTGGTCCTTTCAGCTCAGCTTCTATCTAATTAGCTCTATGTTCTAAGTTCCTAAAAACTAAGCTAGAAATCTAGATTCATACATGAATAGTTCAGTGTTAGAATCCTTCATTTCTGTATCCTGATGCATATAAAGTTCAAACTTTATCCTAAAAACACCAGGAGCAAACCTGAAGGCTGGTTTATACTCAGAAACCAGGTGGTCTGCGTGTGCATCGCAGTGAATGCAGATATGCCCCGCCCCCTTCTACAGACACTCTGCTGCAAAACTGGAGGTGACCGCAGACAGAAGGCCTCTGATTGGTCAGCTCAACCTTCCTCCTTCCTTCGTTCCTTTGCTCATTCCTTCCTTTGCTTATTCCTTCCTTCCTTCTTTCCCTCGCTCCTTCCTTCCTCCCTTCCTTCACTCGCTCCTTCCTTCCTTCCTTTGATTATTCCTTCCTTCCTTCCCTCGCTCCTTCCTTCCTCCCTTCCTTCGCTTGCTCTTTCCTTCCTTCCTTCGCTCATTCCTTCCTTCCTTCCTTCCTCCCTCCCTTCCTCCCTTCCTTTGCTCCTTCATTTGCTCCTTCCTCCCTTCCTTCGCTTGCTCTTTCCTTCCTTCCTTCTTTCCCTCGCTCCTTCCTTCCTTCCTTCCTTCCCTCACTCCTTCCTTCCTTCCTTCCTTTGCTTATTCCTTCCTTCCTTCCCTCGCTCCTTCCTTCCTCCCTTCCTTCGCTCATTCCTTCCTTCCTTCCTCCCTCCCTTCCTCCCTTCCTTTGCTCCTTCATTTGCTCCTTCCTCCCTTCCTTCGCTCGCTCGCTCCTTCCTCCCTTCCTTCGCTCCATCCTCCCTTACTTCGCTCCATTCTCCCTTCCTTCGCTCCATCCTCCCTTCCTCCCTCCCTTCCTCCCTTCCTTTGCTCCTTCATTTGCTCCTTCCTCCCTTCCTTCGCTCGCTCGCTCCTTCCTCCCTTCCTTCGCTCGCTCGCTCCTTCCTCCCTTCCTTCGCTCCATCCTCCCTTACTTCGCTCCATCCTCCCTTACTTCGCTCCATTCTCCCTTCCTTCGCTCCATCCTCCCTTCCTTCGCTCATTCCTCCCTTCCTCCGCTCATTCCTTCCTTCCTCCCTTCCTTTGCTCCTTCCTCCCTTTTTTTGCTCCTTCCTCCCTTCCTTCGCTCCTTCCTTCGCTCCTTCCTCCCTTCCTTCGCTCCTTCCTTCCTTCGCTCCTTCCTTCCTTCGCTCCTTCCTTCCTTCGCTCATTGCTCCCTCCCTCCCAGAGTGTGGTCTGCAGCAAGTGTTCTAGAGGGAATACAAGCCCTTATTTTTCCTTTTTAAATTCTTCTTATGCTCTGTTTAGGATTTTTTCAGTAGATCCTACTGGGCTTATTAAAGTTGTAATTTAAGTTTTTTTTAAGCATTTTATAAGCATATTTTTTATCTGGTTGCCTTAATTTGAATTAATAACAGATATGATGCTTTCCCTCAGATCTGTCCGATTAATGATCAGAAATAAAACCCATTCAAGCTGAATTCTATGCGAGCTTTTTCAACTGCTGCGTCATTTGAACTGCAGCTGTTTGGACAGGCAGGAACACTGACTTTATTCAAACAACATCTGTTTATACACGCTTGTTTCACACTTAACAAAGCAACTGGCAGACACTGGGCTACGTTTCAATGATAAAGCTAGAGAGGACATTCAGTCCTGATGGTCCAACAGCAACAGGACCACTGCACACGGAAAGATAGATTCCTGACATTACTTCACCACACAGAAAGTTTCCTGAAGGATGTTCTGTAATCGGGTTTTCTTTTCATGAAAATGTAGAAATGTACCCTAAGAAAACCCACCTTACTGGGGAGGAAGGATGAGAGCTCACTGGAGGAATGTTCCCAGTAATTCAGCCTTTTCTGAATTATTTCTGTTTCAAACAACATTTAGCCGCAGTCTTCCATGTTTGAATTTATCTGCAAAAGGAAACTGGCCAAGTGGAGCAAAGAAAACGATTCAACGTGAAAGATTTATGCCAAATAGTGCATTGAATCTAAACGTGCTTCCATCGTCTTTTCTGCTTCATCACGCTGTTTGTTCCAGTAACTGGCCAACGGGGGGCAGCACCTCACCCGCTTTAGCACGTCATCAAATAGGAGGAGCTTCTATCTGCCTGCTTGTTTCAAGTCAACGTGGAGGATTTTTACTGTACGAGTCACAAAGCTATACCTAATGTGGCAGACCCAACGATGGCGCCGGCGTCCCTGGATCCACCCAAATCCTTCAGGGATTGTTCCAGTTCAGGAAGTCTTTTCTTCTCCACATGCCTTTGGGTTTTAATTTGATCTGATTGAAATTTAAGTAACCGCGTAAAACCAATTCAGCGACTTGCTTTAGAAGCTCATCTTTCAAAGGATTTCAGAAAAGAAAACGCAGCGAGTCGATGGAAGGATTGTTTTTGTTCTGTTATTTTAACCATGGCAACCAAAGCAAGGTTTTTTTTTTGTTTGCTTGTTTTTTTGTTTTTGTTTTTACAACCGGGAGCTGCTGAATAAATTTATACACAAACGATTTATACTCAGAAACCAGGCCGTCTGAGTGTTTGTCGCAGTGAACGCAGAGAAGTGCTNGTTTTGTTTTTTTACAACCGGGAGCTGCTGAATAAATTTATACACAAACGATTTATACTCAGAAACCAGGCCGTCTGAGTGTTTGTCGCAGTGAATGCAGAGAAGTGCTAGAAGAGGCCAGCTAGAGGAGCAAGGTGCGCGAAAACGCTGGGACCCTTTTTCCACCCGGATCCCCGCTCTTTTTGGCCCTCATGTCCCTCTGTTGTCGCACAAACTTGCCCCCACTTCCTCAGGGCCTCGGCCGTATCTAGACCCTCAGCTAGTTTCCGTATTGTCCCTCTTGCGTTGTGGCGTGGAATAACATAGCACAGAACACGCTTCAAAATTGGGGGAAAATCTAAAATATCTGCGTCCTACCTGCGACAAATTCACTGCGACACACTGCTGCGGGGAGTATAACGCCAGCTGAATAGCAACTACCCTGGCACTCCCAGCAGAATCCCCTCCAACTACCAGCCACTGCAATTCCCCCCTCATGCATATTTTTTTACTCTCACTCCATCCTTTCACTAAATTACAGGGTCTGGCCAGGAGGTGGCGCTTCTCTTTAGATCTTAATGTCCACAAATTATGACGGAAAGAATATTTAAGTACAAATATTGATGTTTAATATGGAATTGTAGGGGACCAGCGGGCCATTGTGGACAAAATAAAATCACAAACGTAATCAACTCCAAGCCCCAACAAGAACCCAGTCAACATTCTGGGAATGCAGTATTATGTATAGTTAAAAAAAAGGCCAGCAGGATCAGATCTCAAACTTCAGCCTCTCTATGTAAACTTGTAAGGATTCCTACAACGCAGAGATTTTTCTCAACACTAGATATGTACACTACAAAAATAATCACCAAATTCCATAAGACCACAGGACTTAAAGGAGAAGTCTGCTCATATTCAGAATACAAACTTCTGAAAGTACTTTAAATATGAAATTTTTCCATCCTGTTCAATAAATGATCAGTGTTTTTAATTCAGAGTAATTTGCATTTGAATGTGCTTTACTGGAGGCATCCATGTTTGTCAAAGAACACTACTGCCACCTACTGGTTAGTGACGTTGTCACGGTGCGGTATCGGCTGTTGATCAAGTCCCAGTGCTGTATCTGGTGTTTGTCACAACGCGCTATTATCCAAGTCATCTTGAAAACATTCTTCTTCCAAATGTTGGCTACATATTACGGGTTTTTTCTCTGGCCAGAAGTTCGATGGTAAATCCTCCCTCTTCAAGTTGGCGATCCAACGACCAACCCGTCCGTGGAGGATCAGGAATCGGAAAGGTGGAATAACTAACTTTTTTTTCACTTTTACCCGATGTACTGCCATGCACGTGGGCATTGTCAGTTTCACTATAGCTCTGGTGAATTTCAATGGTGAAGTCCTCTGGAAATCTTCAATAATTGTTGTTGATTGCAGATGTGTCTAGTAGTTCCCATTGATTTTGCTTGTAAAGCGGGGAGAATGGCGCTAGGCTTACCGCACCGTGACGTCACTGCTGGAAGATGGCAGGAGGGAGGGGTTACTATATTTTTATTTTTTTACTGATTAAGGCTAAATTCATTAAATCAGTGCAAACTTATTAGTTTTAAGTATAAATAATGATCTATTGATTATTCATTGCTGGCCGGACTTTTTCTTTAAGGGGACATACAAAAAAACATTTTATATAAAAGGAAGAAAGAGAGAAGAGTCCAACAATAATAAGGAATGGTGCAGGGCAGAGTGTGGTCTGCAGCAAGTGTCCTGGAGGTAATATGAGCCCTTATTTTTCTTCCTCGACACAAAGTACTTCATATCCTCAACAGACCAGCTGTTGGAGGCTGCATGGACATACATTAGCAAACCACTTCCACATCTTTCGGGAATGTCCTCATGTGGCTCGATTCTTGGGAGAAATTCACTATTCACTGTGGGAGAATCTTTCAAACTGAAATATAGTTTTATTTTGTTGTAATTTTGGTCTCCAAAAAAGGCCGTAACTCTGATGTAGCTGAAGAATGAAAACCCAAAGTACAGAGGAGAGCTTTGACTTGTAGACTGAGGTCACAGGTGGATGTTTAGAATGAATGTTGTCAATGTCACAAATGTTGAAAAACATTTTTTTTCTTTAAATCACATGGCATTCTTTCCTTATTCTATAGCCAGGGGCGGACTAAGGAAATTTGGGGCCCTAGGCAAAGACAGACAGGGGGCCCTCTGAATTGAGAAGACAACACATAAAACACCCATTAAACAGATAGAGAAATGTTAATAGAATAGTTAATAGAATAGACATCCATTATATGTTCTATCATTATTATTATTGGTTTTGTCCCTCACTTCTTGTCCCTTTTCTTGTTGTTTCCTGTGTTTCCAAAAAGGCGACGGCAAAAGTAAATAACCCAGTCCTTCTTTTGGCTGTAAACAAGCCATGATCTGCTTCAGGATTTAAACAGGAAAAAGAAACAATAATTTAATTATTTGAATGCTCTTAGAAATTATTTTAATGGCATCAACAAGAATGCATGACTTATATATATATATATATATATAAACACACCTTCATCATCCAAAACAAGTCCTTCATCATCTTTGCGGGCTTCAGGCTGCAGCCATGTCCTGAATTCCTTGTTTTCCAGCAACTTTAGTTGAAATTAGCATTTTCCCATTCTCTAGCTTTTTCTCCGCCTCAAGCCTCTTTTACAAACATACGGCTCTACGATCAACTGAAAGCAGTTCCTTTTAAACACACCGAACCATTTATACCTTATATATCTGATGAAATTTTTTGTTTATATAATTTTTTTTTTAATAAAGCATTTTAAATGCCACGATAATCACATTTTATGAATTTTACTGCAAATTAAGACCTTAATTTAAAAAAAAAATATTATTGAATGACTTAATGAGTTTTAAGTACCTGTG
>NW_015150839.1:562026-564493 GCF_000732505.1 Cyprinodon variegatus
TGGTGTTAGTCTCTAAATATAGCGACAAAAGCACTAAGTTGGCAAAATTGCTCTTCGCACTGTTTGTTTTCAAATGGTTTGCTGCTGTCTGTTTGGACCTTTCTGAACATGTGCAGCAAATGGACTGATCCAATATGGTGGACACTGAAGGGGGGGCTGAGACACACTTAATATTATAAGCGTTCTGATGGCATCTTAAAAAAAAAATGTTCTCAATCAAAAACATAATTAATGTGAACAAATAAGGAATAGTTGTATTAATCATACATGTAAACAGAGCTTTATGTGGCCCCCAGGAACTGCCTAGTATTGCATAATGGTAAATCCCCCCCCTGTCTATAGTAGTAAGTTTTTTTTTTTTTTTTCCTTTTTAGTATGCATTGTAGGAAAATATAAATATAATTTGTGCTTCACATTGTTGGTACTTAGCAGCTAGCAGCATTCTGCTGTTTAACCATCATTGATTGTATTAATCAAGCAAGGTCCTCCAGGAATCCCACTGTTTTCTTTTCTTATTTTACTTTAAATTTTAGATTAGGAACTCTTTGAATTAGGCTTTTTTTTAAAAAATGAAAAAGATGGGGGAAAGCAGACATTTCTTACCTATAAGGCCATATGAGAGGAACTTGTTTACAGAGGTAAGGGCGAGGCCGGTGATGGGCCCAGTGGTATCTTCAGAGCGCACAACTTCAAGGAAAGGCCTCAGGAAAAGGTTGGGTTCCACATCTGAAAGTTCTACAAAAGAGAAAACTCAGTAAATCAAACAAGCTCACTGGTCGTTTGGATAGATCTTTGTTTAATGCAAAGGTTACCATTCTGAGCTTTATGATATTAATGCAAACCACATCTAGTTGCACCTGGATTACAATGTGCCCAATCTATCTAATTAATGACTTCATCAATGGGACTTTTTCCCAGATTGGCTTTTGGGCCAAGTTCACCGCTCCGAAACTGACGGACGGACGGATGGACAGAACAAATAAGGGAAGAAAGGATCAAAGGAAAAAAGGAAGGAAACTGAAGAAAGTTTTATTTCTCATAGCTCAGTAATACGTTTCTGAATGAAGCAGAGTAAATCTACACACACACATGCATACATCTCTTTGTTTTTTTTCTCCACATCATTCGGCTTCAGGACACTTCCTGCAGGGTACATCAGTGGCAGAGAAAGAAAAGAGAGTATAAAGTAAGACCAAATCCACAGCGGCAGCAACCAAACACTGATGGTTATTGATCGCAACGTCTTTGTCTGTTAAATTAAAAGTCAGAGTCCTTCACCCACAGTGCTGAGGCTTCTTAAGCTGGGCAGAAAACCAGCGCTTAAACAAGACCTGCAGAACTAAATGAAATCCAGGGAGACCTCTGCTGTTCATCTGCTGAACGAAAATACAGAAGGTGGTTAGATTTTCAACCCTCTGTTGGGAGACGTCTGCTACAGTTCACCATAGCTCTGTTTCAATCATCCGTATTTGCAGTAGTTTGGTCCCCATGTTCTTCTGAATGGAACCGACACATGCAGGAGGAGGCAATTAGGATGAAACACTGCTGCTGAGCTCCACATGGTCATTTCATGGGACCTCACTGGTATTTATGAGATGCCTTGAACAAACGCCTCAGCACAACCTTAGCAAGTCATTTGAAAAGCCCTGGAGAAATTAAAACTTCTAAAAATGTTTGGGCAGACGAGTAATTTTCACTGCATTTCCTGATGGGTCTTATGGAATATACTTTGCATTGTATTTCCTCAAAGCATCCGCTTGCTGAGGCAACAGAAAGAACAAAGGCACAAGCTGAAATCCAGTAAAAATCAGAAGGGCTAAGAATCTTTTGATCGGCAATCGTCAGGTATCCTTTATAGAGAGTTCATGTCTAAACCTTTTTATTCAACATACTAGTAAAAAAGCAAAATATAACTAAACGTCTTCTGGCCTTACAAAGGTAAAACATTTGCACTTCATATTCAATTTCTACATAATATTTAAACATCGAGCTAACCCATTTACTGCGTGTTACTGTAGAGGAATAGAAGAAGATTATGACTGGGATAAAAGGAAGAACACAGGAGACTGGATCTCAGCCAAGACAAAGAAAACAAACCGCTCATTTACAGTCAAGCTGGGCAGCACCTTTCAACTGCATGAGTATACAGCTATATATTGATACTTTTGGCTAATTATTGATTAAAGTCGACTGGCAAGATTTATCTACTTTAGATGAAGTCATCAGTCGATCATTTTGATCTCCAACACAAACAGAAATTAGGTAGATAACAGGGTTTATACAGGAATGAGTAACTTTTAATGCTCTTAGAAATAATATTATTGAAGTCAGTCTGTGTGTCTCTATTAAGCATTTCAAAAACCATAATAATCACATTTAATTAATTTTAATGCCAATTACACTTCCATTGGTGTGTGTGTGTGTGTGTATATATATATATATATATATATATATATATACACACACA
>NW_015150839.1:567650-568863 GCF_000732505.1 Cyprinodon variegatus
AAAAAAAAATCCTTTAATGTGAGCACTAGAACGGTCTGATCATAATATCTGTCAAGTTTCTAGAAAATTTCTAAAGAAATTTTAAAGGTGACTGGTTCAGGACTTCTAATTCACGTTAAGGGAATTTGTAAAACTTTAATAAAGTGATAAAGCAGCAGAAGTCTGTTCCAGAGGGTAGGAAGGAGGGCGATGAGAAGAACCGACCAGAGATGGTCAGAGTGAAGCGCAGGGAACAGCTGGGAACTCCGACAGAGCTGGGGGTGGGCTGAAACATTAATGACCCCGTCACAGAAACCCTAGCAAACCTTATTATGACTCCTTTTCTTTAGACAGTGTTGGACTCTGCAGCGCTCTTTAGGGAACAACTGCAGCAGAGCCTGTCCAGGGAGGTCTGAGAGTCATTCAATCAATAGTAGCCATAGGCCATGTTTTCAGTCCCGCCATTAGAACATCCAAACAGAGAGACGTTTTCAGAACTCCGTGTTTAGTTTCATGTCAAAGGCTGGGGAAAAACAAACTGGTTCATAATTCTGGGAATTCATTTCAGAAGGATCTCAAGTAGCGTCGGAAAACAACGGATATGAGAAACAAAGCCAAAAGGAAGTTAGTTTCATTAAGAGGAGAAAGGTACAGAAGGAAAAGCTGGGGTGAAATGCTGTGTGTGTGTGTGTTCCCGCTTCCCTATTCGTTTCACCTGCTGCACTCCTTCAGCTCTTCACTAATGGCACTCCCCAGGGTTTGAGGGGATTTTAGAAACCATGCACTGTACAGATCAACCTGACTTTGTTCACACACGACACCGCAGACCGCCGACACAGAGGCTCACACAACAACAGAACAAGAACAGACTGAGCGCTTTAACAAGGACCATTCTGCTGCAACACAGGGATCCTCGACTGCTTTACACCGTCCGACACAAACATTCACATGTAAAGGTTGTTTTCCCCTCAGCAGCAGAGGAGCTAATTCATGCTTTATTTCTGCCGGTTCTGGGGGCGTCAGCTGTTTCCGCTGTGGGCATCCTGAATGCATCTGGACAGGAGGGGCCGTCACTGCCCCTAGCTGGCATTATAAATCAGGAACAACTCGTTTGATTGAAGCAGTCCTTAAAAATACCGTCCATTACCAATATTGGCCACAGCTAGCTTGCTAACTTCCTATTTTTACGGTTAAGCACAATCGAAATGTATGACGACATTATGCTTTGCATTGC
>NW_015150839.1:570531-573667 GCF_000732505.1 Cyprinodon variegatus
TAATGGATGTCTATTCTATTAATATTTCTCTATCTGTAGAATGGGGCTGTTTTATGTGTTGTCTTCTAACTTCAGAGGGTCCCCTGCCTGTCTTTGCTCAGGGCCCCAAATTTCCTAAACCCGCCTCTGGCTGAAACAGCAGACTCCTCCCACCGCTCCTGCAGTCTATAGATGAAGGCTGAGATTGTGTCCCCAGCTGTACTCCTGACTGCCTGCTGAGGCATTTCACGTCCACACCGTGAAGCTGGGGTGTAAAACCGAACCTTGACGTTGATCAGATTTGATGTCCATCGATGATGGATGCCATTTTGTATGTGATGATCGAATAAAAAAAGAAATTAAAGGCATGAAAATGATCTTTAATAACCTGAAGCTCTGCTTTTTTCCATCTTAACAGGGAGCGTGATTTTACAGCTGAATCACAGATGCTAGTAGATCAGTGGGCTATTAAATGCTAAATGAATTTGATCATATTTGAAGGTTATCGCAAATATTATTTATTTAATCTGCAAATAAACCAGAAATCTGAAATCAACAGTGAAAAAATGCACTGCAAGTTAACATTGTATCTGGATGCAGTGATACTCAGAAAAGTAACTTATTTCCATCCCTGCTGTAAAGTCCTGTGTTGTTGTTGTGTTGGACACATGCGCATCACCATGTGCTGTCTGATGGGATGAACGTAGAGGTATGGATATAGATAGAATCAGTAACTGGATGGAATCCCACTTTAATGGTTAACAACGGCCTACTGAGGGAGCAGAGATTATCAAACACTCAAACAACTTGCAGAAAGACTCAAAAACCACAAATTTGTTGATGACAACACATACCAGCTCACCATGACAACAGAAGGTGACTTCAGTACAAAGGAAGCTCGCAGCCACGGCGTTTCTAGCGACTGTTGCCACGCGGAGGCCGCGGCAGGGAAACATGCCTATCGGGTTTATCCCCGAGGGGACGGCGAAATGCTCTGCTCAGAGCGATGGGAGACGGTCTGGAGTTGGCTTAACAAACAAAGGCCACAACTGTCAGAAATGAGTCCCCCGTGGGTCTGCATGTCACCCCCGCTATTAACATGGGCTAAACGAGGGCAGCCACACAGACCGGCCGCTCCGAGGGTTTGACAAGGACGAGGGAATCACGTTCAACTGAAATATGTCCTCTGATCTTTCGTAGTAATTCCAGTATTTGCCAAAAAAGTCACTTTATCTAACTCTATAAACACATTTCTTCGCCTTTTAGCTCCAGGTTTGTTGTTTTTTGTGCTAACCTGAGAGGGGGGGGGGTTAAAAAAACTAAGCCCCTTCACTACTGTTCACATTGCACTCACTTCCACTCATGCATAAAGTGCTCCTCCCCAGGGACGCCGGTCTTTATCAGGGATCTGTTGACAGCTAACCCGACCGGAGGGTCAGGAAAAGAAATCTGCAGATGTAGTTTAAGTTAAAATTGAGTGAATGGAGTGAAACAACAGCAGCTGCTCTCCAAACCGGACCGAGACTAGATCATACAATCGTTTAAATAGGCGCGTAAAAAAATGGGGTCTAATAGTGATGGCATTACAGTAAAGCTGAAACAATCATGATTGATTACTGAAATAATCAACTAATTTAGTAATCGATTAATCATTAACTGGAGTATAGAGAATGTAAAACTTGCCTTTAACTGAAGGAGCGACTCACTTAGAGCAGGAATTACACAAAGATTGTAAAAAAAAATATAAAAATGGAAATCTAAATAAGTCATTTTTGCTCAAATTAAGTGCATTTTTCTTGAATTGAGGAGGTAAGTGCGACATTTTGCCAATGGAACAAGACAATTTACATTTAAAATAAGAAAAAAAACAAATCGCTTTGTCTTATTTCAAGCGTATATTATCTAATTATCTTATTTTAGGAGTAAAGATACTAATTCCATTGGCAGATCATCTTATTTACCTGCTCAAATTAAGGGTGAATACACTTAATTTAAGACATTTTTTAATTATTTCTAGATGTTTTTTGCAGTGAGAATGATTTGACATTTAAATATAATTTCCCTACGACTTTAAATGCGAAATATTTATAAACGTATATAAATGTACTCTTTATCAGATATTGCTCCAAAATTTAGAAAATCCTGAAAAACAAAAATCTTGTCTTAAAATCTGTGTTTTTGTTTCCGTTATCTTCTGCAGGCCAGTTAGTTATACGTCAGCCTGAACACCTAAATTCGGCCAATCATACATCAGCGGTCATCTGTCAATCAAATTTTTTCAGTCATAGCATCCTGATTCATATGTCGCAGCTAATATACGAGACGGTTGAAATAAGAATCATTTCCTTTCGATTAAGTTCCGTCCCAGTGTTCACGGGGATGAACGTCTGTGTCTTCTATTTTGGGAAATGGTTTTGACTTTTTTATTTTACTACAACATATATTTGTATTTTATTTTAATGATTTTGTGGCCTGATCAACAAAAGTTTACGGAAGTTATGTTCTCATGGCAACATCGAGCAACCCTGAAATCTGATTCTAAGGGGTTATGAACATCTGGAACAGCTGCTTCTGAAGCCGATCCCTCCATCACCTTTTATAAAGGAACAATTGAAAAGAAAAAAATTTAATTTAATTTAATCAAAAAAAGGTTTTGAGCTTTTATCAAAATTGTTTTTTTTTTATATTCATCTATTTAATTATAAATTAAAATTTATTTTTAATATAGATTATTTTAAGGTTTTTTTTAACCGCGTTTCCTTTTCTACAATGGAGTATTAGGGGCAGGCTAAATTATAGGCCTAAACTCTTTTTCAATCCAAAATGAACTGAAATGATTGATTTTGAATAGAAAAAGCTCCCTGTATGGGAATGGAAATGTCTTCAAACTTGGAAACAAAGTCAAGGGGATGATTTATTTTTTTTTTTTTACTTTCACTATTACTTATTTGTGCATATTTATTATGTTTTTAAGAAAAATAATTTCACTAAAATGCCATCAGAACGCTGATAATATTAAGTGTGTCTCAGCCCCCCCTTCAGTGTCCACTATATTGGATCAGTCCGTTTGCTGCACATGTTCAGAAAGGTCCAAACAGACAGCAGCAAACCATTTGAAAACAAACCATGCAAAGAGCAGTGTTGCCAACTTAGCGCT
>NW_015150839.1:574019-575697 GCF_000732505.1 Cyprinodon variegatus
CCACTGCGTGTAGCAGCAGAAGCTCGGTGTTAGTGGGGATGTACCATGAAGAACTGATGGTTTAAAAAGACAACCTGACTGATCATGTGCTTCTCTGCTCTTTTTACACCCTGACACTTTGATTTTATGCCTCTAAAGGTTTAGGTTTACAGAAAAACCATTCAAGTATCTTCAACTTTCCCAATAAAGAAGCTGGCAGGTGTTTTTCTACCATGCAGATATGCTCAACGGTGAAAACTGTCCTCTGTCACTGTTGCCCCCGAACAAATCAGAGCTATAGGTTGTAGTAAAATTATTTCTAGCCTGTTTACAATGCAGGTTATTAATATCTGCAAGCTTTATATTTCTGTCACTTGTTTCTGTCTGAGCTTTGTGCGTTTATTATTAGGGGAACAAAGATGGCAGATTGTTTTCTGAAAAAGCTGGAACCAAATAAGGCCTCCTCAGTTTAGCCTTTATTTTTTAAACACAGACATTTCTTATCCAGAGAGTTGCTCTCTGCAGCGTGTCAACCTCGCTCCAGTCCCGTTCGGCACATGCAAGGGTGCGCCTATCCAATTGGACTGGCATCACGGCTATGGAATGCTGAAGTCCACATTTTTCCCATTCAGCAAGGAAAAACGGTCTTTCAAAGGCAATCAGCTAGAAATTTTGCTTTGTTTTTATTTTCAACTGAACTTCCTGGAACCTATTATGGAGCTGTCCGGGATGTATATTTAGCTATGGCAACACAGGGCCTCCTCGCCCATTTGCGCCACTGGTCCTGTCACCTCTGATAAACAGAAAAACAATTGGCTATTCCTTTTGTCACCTTTAAGAAAACGACGCACTGAGTATAAATAACTTAACATGCATCGAAACATAAAAAGAAAAGAAAAAATCTAGGAAATATGTTTCCATTCAATGAAAAAGTAAGATCAATAAAGAATGAATTAACTTTTTTTTTTTTTTATCCTCTCTCTACATCGTAATTTTAAAGGTCCTTAAAGAGAAATAAAACATCTAGCTTCTATATATCAATAGTATATCAATCAATTAAAGAGGAAAAAAAAGATGCTCACATCTAAAGCTACAGGTGAGAAAATATAGGAGTGAAATTCAAATCAGGCAGCTTATATTTCATCAGGAAACATTACCTAAAAAAGGCAGATCAAAGCGGTAGAAGTGAAAAACACAGATCTGTGTCTAAATTTGATGTTTACGCTGATGGACAGGAAACAAAACAGGATACAGAATTTCTGCTGATGAGTTTTTTTTTTATTTTTTTTTTTACATTAGCTCAGTATTTCAATAATGAAGAAAGTTGGAATACTTGAATTTAGTTTTAAAAGTCTAAATGCTCTAATATGCCAGAAACCTGGTAGGCTTTGGTTTTAAAGGTCTTTTGACATGAAGTTATCACATTTTTAAGCAGCACAGGTAGATGGGTTGGCCTTCCAACTACAAAGCAAAAATGCTGGAGAAGGCGAACCAACAGGACCATTTAAAGTCGTAGAGAAAAGGCTGTTCCAACTGTTGCAGTTCCGAATTATCCCAAGTGGTGCCCACTTTACATGAGTGAATAAAGTGAATGTGATTGGTCGTTAATCAAGAGGGCGGGATTGTTGTGCCGGAAGGTTCGAAAACAAGTTTGGCTGTAGCCGGTTTCTCTGAAGCATCTTGCTAATCAGTTAGCAAC
>NW_015150839.1:576107-577908 GCF_000732505.1 Cyprinodon variegatus
GTGTAGAAGGCTTCCAGCCGTACATGTTTGAGCCCTTTGCTCGCAACGCTGCCAGTTCTGTTAGCTCTACGCCTGCTGAAGACACAGACGTCCATCCCCATGAACACTGGGACGGAACTCAATGGGAAAGGAAAGGATTCTGATTTCTTATTTCAACCGTCTCATATATTAGCTGCGACACATGAGTCAAGATGCTATGACCGAAAAAATTTGATTGACAGATGACCGTTGATATATGATTGGCCGAATTTAGGTGTTCAAGCTGACGTAGAACTAACTGACCAGCATAAGATAATGAAAAAAAACCCACAGATTTTAGGACAGGATTTTTTTACAAATATAATTTTTGTAGAAAAAAAAGGAGTACATTTATATACATGTTTAAGCCAGAATGATTTGACATATGCCCGGCTTGCGACTTTAAGCCGGGCATACACGTGCGATATTTTCAATCGTTGCACGCAGCTACAGCTCAAACTGTACGACGACACCGCAGGGTTTAAAAGTTCACGGCTCACCATGTTTGTTCTCACTCTGTGCGACCAGACGCTCTGATGCGATCTACCTGCTCACACTGTACGTCTAAAAACCACGTGGGAGTCAGCTCCGTGGTGACATGGAGCTACTCGGACTCGTCTTTCAGGAAGTCAAGAGAGTAGAAGAGGAATATGAAGCTCACTAGAGGGAAACGCGCTACCATGGCAATTTGTGCAATTTTGTGCTGAAAGGCCTAAAAAGAAAAGGCGACAACATATTTGGACAAAGACATGACTGATCAAACGTAGCTGCTACGGTCTGTCAATTTTATGGAAAGAATTCCATTTCCAACCCGCCATGCTTCTGTGTTTACCTCTGACAGGAAGAAGAAGAATCCTTTTTTGCACACTGAAGGATTTGCCTACAACCACCTTGCGATGGTCAACTGAATTTCAAACATGTTTGAGTTTCTCCCTACTTTACGATTCCTGATCGGGAGGTGGTTGCTAGAGGCTGATGGCCCCTCAGTACACCCGGTATACTACACAACGCACCATCAGGCTGAAAGTTGGCCCGATCGAAAAATTCTCGCACAACTGGAGAATCGGCCTGAAAAGGGCGGAAAAAAAAAAATTCAGTGTATGCCCGGCTTTAGGTGAGATATGTTTTTTATGCGTTTCTCTTCATTTTAACAGGGAAACAAAAAACAACTTGTTTTTAATCAGTTTCCTAATATTAAACATTTTAGTCCTTTTGCGTTACTCAAGTAATGAGTGAAAAATGTTTCCTTAGATTCCTCCTCTTTTCATAGTTTCCATTTTTTCATGTATGAAATGAAGGCGGTAGCTACAAGTTTGATTCCTCCCAGCCATAAGATGGCGCACTTTGAAAATGTTCTATCAAAGCCAATCAGCTGGAAATGTTGCTTGGGTTTAATTTTCCAGGAAATTTAACCCAGACGTAGAGTGTGAGCAGGTAGATCTCATCAGAGCGTTGGGTCGTGCAGTGTGAGAACAGACATCGTGAGCTGGGAACTCACACTGTACGATGAAGCCCTGCTGTTTGGTCGTACAGTGTGAGCTGTAGCTGCGTGCAATGATTAAAAGAAAAATCACACAGTGTACGCCCGACACAAATAGACACCTATGCCTGGCACGAGTAGACACGGACGCCCGGCACGAGTAGACACGGACGCCCGGCACGAGTAGACACGGACGCCCGGCACGAGTAGACACGGACGCCCGGCACGAGTAGACACTGACGCCCGGCACGAGTAGACACGGACGCCCGGCACGAGTAGACACGGACGCCCGGCACGAGTAGA
>NW_015150839.1:578456-584030 GCF_000732505.1 Cyprinodon variegatus
AGTAGACACGGACGCCCGGCACAAGTAGACACGGACGCCCGGCACAAGTAGATACTCGTTATCCCCAATGGGCAAGTTGTCAAATTGTATATTTTTTTTCGTTTAACTTGTAAAATTTCCGGATAATTTTGTAAATTTCCCATTTAATAAAATAAATGGCAGCCAGCGCCCCTAAACCCTGGCATTAAGCATCATGGTTAATTTTTCTCATGGTACTCTTATTTCAGACCCCCGGGTAGAGGACAAACTATTTAGATTTAAAGGTCAATGTATGATACGACCAACATAAGATGGGCAGTGCACGTTTAGAATCCCTGAGGATCTGGGCTACAGATCAGCCGTGGTGCAATGCTTTACTAATTGGATATGCGTATTACAATATCTGTGGTCACAGTATCCTTATGGGGCATGAAATAACAAGCAGCTGTGTGTGTCAGGAGACTTAACTTTTGAGTATGTGTGTGTGCAACGGCTGCTGGGAGGTTTATTAACCCAGTCTATCAAGGCTGAGTGGGATTCACACCGAGACGCTGAAGGCTTAAGGATGCGAGTGCCACACAAGCAAGACAATACCTCCCCAAAATACTAATATGGGGCCTTGTTTTCAACCACACCATAGACCTCCTCTCCGCAAGCAGAGAGGAGACATTTTGCCAGGACTGTCTGCTGGTGAACTGATGTTTTCATTTGAACTGCTGTGCTGTTTAGCTGTTTTAAACAGCGGCCCCGATTGCTTCATGATGACCTACACCAATGAGATGCAGCTCTAGTCGGGTTTCTCTGGCTCGATGTAAAGACTTGGAGTCAATAAAGGAGCGATTGTTAAAAGCTATGGTAAATGATAATATGGTAAACTGATGCAGCCCGGTCACAGTCAGTTTAGATGAATGCTATTTGCTACAGATATATTTTTTAGTTTATCCAATTCAATTCAGTTTATTTCTCACACCAATTCACAACACATGTCATCTCAAGTTACTTTACAGTTCACCAGAACACCCTGTCAAATTGATTCAAAGTTTTCTATCCAAAACAAAAAAAAGACAGTTGATTGCATCGACCAATAGACTCGGACGCAATCCCTCCCACTAAGTATGCTTATAGTGACAGTGGAGAGGAAAACCTCCCTTTGAACAGGATGAAACCTCCATTAGAACCAGGCTCAGTGTGAGCGGCCATCTGCTGAGGCCGACTGGGTTTCAAAGAGACATAAGCAGAGATACAAAAGGTAACTGTAAAAGGCTGCCCAGTCCAGGAAACACACAGCCAGCTCCAATATCAGAGGATGAAGGGAGCACATTCTCAGTCAGAGAAACAGGACTACACTGAAAAACGATCTCCAACATCATTAAACAAAGGTGTTGATGGCAGCAGCACAGCTTTTCCACATGAACAGATGCTTTCCATTTTAAACTGAGACTTTAAGCTAAGGACAAACCAACCGAACGGCAAATACAAAAACATTTTCACTATTTTTTTAATGCACAACTGAAAAGGGGGGAAAGATTTCAAATGTCTACATGGTTGCAGGCATTAGATAGGCAGGAATTTAGAGTGATCTGATACTAATACTGGGTCTGAATTACACAAGACAACTTTTTGCTCTTATTAACTCAATACTATACATTCTAAGTAATCCCAAAGTTTCAGCTTGTTTTAAAGATTTAAATATTAATCTTTGGTGAGGATGTAGAAAAGAACCCAACTCAGACTCCCAAACAAAAAGTATTTGCCTTGGAAAGAGAATCAGATTTAATGGAGGGACACCCTGTCACCTACTCTTATAGGGGGAGCATCAATGCTAAAACACCAGAAATATGCAAAGACAAATATTCTTGATGGTGTCAATGAAACCAAAATGGAAAACTCTCCCTGTGGTTTAAATTTAGAGGCATCCCCTTCTACACAATGTAAACCTACACCTGTCACCTTTAGAAATTGTTAATACCAACTGGACGATCCGTCTTGGAAATGCTTTTTAGCCATTCAACATGTCACCACATTCCGACCAGGAGCCCTTTTTAGCACCGACCACAATGGAGGAGCTGATGGTGCATCGGAGAGTGTTAAAACATTCCAAGCTCACCTAAAGCCTTCTGTTTTATTGATGATGTGTGGCCTGCAGGGAGTGATTAAAGCAACGCTACACAGTAAGGCCTAAGCTATGCTAAGGACATTGTTTATTTACACAGTGACTTCCTCTGTGAGAAAGAATAAAAAAAAGTGCTTTAAATGAAAACTTCTAAAGAGGTTCTAATGTGAGCAAAACACAGATCCCACTACCATTTTATTCTTATTTTTCTTTTTAATTTTATGAATAAATAGGCCTTAAATACAAAATAATCAAATTATATAATATAATATATATATATATATATATATATATATATATATATATATATAATCATTATTAGAGGAAAAGTCCGGTCATATTCAGAATTCAAACTTCTGAAATGTACTTTAAAT
Organism: Cyprinodon variegatus; assembly: GCF_000732505.1. Classification (NCBI taxonomy): domain Eukaryota; kingdom Metazoa; phylum Chordata; class Actinopteri; order Cyprinodontiformes; family Cyprinodontidae; genus Cyprinodon; species Cyprinodon variegatus. The sequence goes on from NW_015150839.1 coordinate 580,923, forward strand.
ATAAAATTATTACATATTACATGTTTTCTTAGCCAAAACAAGCCTTTCTTGGGCTACTGTTTAAAACCTGGAACTCAACGCTATTTCTGACATTCTGAATTAAAAAAGCTTCCTTGATGGAAAGAGAAATGTCTTCAAACTTGGAAACAAAGTCCAGTGGATTGTTTTTAATTTTTTTTGGACGACTATGACCTGGATGACAAGGAATCTTAAGCCGAAGATCATCATGTGTTTAATTTAGAGATAATAATATTTTTAGTTAATATGAGTGTTTTTTTGTGCTGAGCAGCAATGCCTTCAGATCATGTTCATTGCTTCTCCATCTATCTAATTCACTGATTAAGTTTTCTTTCTGTTTAAACTGAGACTTGTGTTACAGTTCGGTCTAAAACAATTGCTTGGATAGAAGTCAACTAATAAATTAATCATCCACGACTAGATTGGTAGTGCACAGACTAAAATATACCATTTGCTGAAAATATAACCCACTGTCAAAAAAGGGCTTTAGTAGGGCCCTATAAAATCCGTTTTATTTTTTCCCAAATTCCGTTTTTTCTGTTTTAATTTTTGAAAATTCATTTTTTTCCTTTTAATGTATGTATTTTTGCGCTTCCAATCACTGGAATGTTGACAAAACTTGCAAAACAATAGTTCACCTGACACGTAAAAGTCAAGAGGGAACTGCTCGACTCTGTACTCAGGGCTTAGCGTCGTGTTTCTCAACTTTTTTGCCGAAAGCGGAGCTGTGGAGAGCCGCTTCGCCATTTTTTCAATGTTTTGATGGGGGAGGGTGAGCGGAAATGACGGAGCGGGAGGGGTTGTGTCGCCCAGATTTGCGTCCCCCGATGTGCATTTCCCCCCTGACCTACATTCTTCTCCCACACAAAAACAGAATTTCATTTCAAATGTAGAAATTCCACGTTTACACTAGATTCCGCGTTGCCAATTCCGTGATTCCGTCCGCGATTCCGTGATCGCGGAAATTATAGGGCCCTACTTTATTTTTCCAGATGGACCAACCAGAGGCCAAAACCTCACACTGATTTTCCTCCTTAAGGTGTCATAAAATAAATGCTACAAAATAAATTAAATCATCTTACATAGACACTTTTTTTTGCACGTCCGGTTCCAAAAAAGTTTAAAAAGACAATCCACTGGACTTTGTTTCCGAGTTTAAAGACGTTTCTCTTCCCATCCAGGAAGATTCTTCAATTCAAAACATCAGAAATAGGGTTGAGTTGCTTGTCTGCTTGCTTTACCGCAGAGTCTTGTCCCGAGGAGGTCGCTCTTCTGTGTTGGGCCCTCCTCGGGAAAGACTCTGCGGCCCATCTACACCTTGTGGACAAAGTACATTCTTTTGAGGACCAAAATGTTCACACTTTGGACAAAGAAAATAGGTGGTTTGAAAGGGGCGTGAAGGAAGCCATCTAGAAAAATACCGACCTTAAACAGAGGGGGTTGATTTCAGCTTTCAAAAACATATAATGCAACAATTTAGTTGATCCCTCCCCTCTATAATTGCAACCTCCACCCCCTTTACAGAGGAACAAACGACCTTGTCTGTTCAGGCAGGCCAACAATTCCCTTTAATGACCCCCTTTCAGAGACATAGACAGGTATGGGGCATTGCAGGCTAACAAAGAAGCCAAACGACCCCCATTTCAAAGGGGTGGACCCCTTCGTCTGTTTCAATTTGCATGTTTTCTAAGCCAAATCAAGGCTTTGTTGGGCTACTGTATACAGCCTTGAACTCAACGCTATTTCTGACATTTTGAATTGAAAAAGCTTCCTGGGTGGGAAGCAAAACATCTTCAAACTTGGAAACAAAGTCCAGTGGATTATTTTTTAACTTTTTTGGAATGGCTGGGACTTGGATGACTGAGAATCTTCATCGGCATTAATAATTTATGTGTGTTACAGACCCTGGTTACGTGTACTGACAATAAAGTAGTGAATCTCAATCTATTTATTTATTTTTATTTTACATATTGTATTTCGAATAATTGATCTTTTGTCCAAAAAATTTAATTTCACAGCACCCCCTGATCAAAACTACTTCCAGCAGCCCTGCCCAACAGGTACAGCCAGTGTAACATTGGGTATCATTGAGACTGAGGCTAAAATAACGGCTGTTTTTCTTCTCCTTAGAAAATCTGTTGGTGGATTTCTAGCTGAAATCAGTGAAAGTTTTTAGTGAAACAAACTAATTTCAACACTAGTTCAGAGTTACTGGTTAAAATTCAAAAGTTGGATTATTGTGGGAATTTTAATTTATTTTTTTCCTGTTATCAACATAAATTACAAGTAAAGTCCAACAAATCCTTTGTTTATATTTAATTCATAGCTTTCAACAGACATTGGAGAGCAGGGTCCCTGAAGATGGTTTTTATGAATCCTTATATTAAGATGAATGACATTAAAACGCCTGAGCTGCTAATTCCTGGGAATAGATCTGGGTGTGAAAGTCAAAGCTGTGAGAAAACGCTGCCTTCTCAGGTGTTTCCCCAGGCTAACCTCCACCTCTTCTCCTATCAGGGTCAGGATGTTGTGTTCATGTTTATCCACGCTTCCTGTCAGCACATCTAAATCCCCCCTGGAGCCTTCAACCCTCTGTAGCATCAAACCTCTAAGCCGTCTCAGTGCCTGGAAGCCAGCGCGTCCCGCCCCGCCCCCAGCTGAACACACAGCCTCCAACCAGGATGATTAATGGCCCTCTGCTCAGACTCTCCATCCACTCAGCACATTGCTGAGAGCCTCTCAAACTGGACGACACTTGCATCTCCTCTTCACACAGGACTTAAGCCCTGCCTGTCAGTCCCTGGTTAGGGAGCCGTTAACTGAGCAGATTTATAGCGACTAACCAGCACTAGGTGGCATCCAGTCTGAACAACTGCTTTGCCAAATGCTGTCAAATACCTGCCAAATGCATGCAGCGAACACAGAGGCTGCTTGGCTTTTCTCAGATTGTGGCTTTTAGCTGAGAAACATTAATCAAAAACTGATCAAAGAAAGAGTTTAATAAATGGAATTGACCACAATTGGAGCAGATAAATCAGATAACCTGCCAATGGAGTCAATATTTTTGCCCTAAAACTAGGGCTGCAAATA
>NW_015150839.1:584717-585739 GCF_000732505.1 Cyprinodon variegatus
GGACACAACACCAGAACAAACAGAGACAGCAAAAGATGGCAGTGTGTGGGTCCAGCGAAAAGTTGAGGACTTCACCTCTTAGCAAACCACGCAGATGAGATTCCGTGGGACTGGAGGGCCAACTGAGTTTGCAAGACGGAAAACTACAAGTCGCCTCCAAAGCTTCCTCTGTTTGGTGGATATTAGTTTGCTGATGACCATCAGAGACTACCCAGTCCAACAGGGTTGAAAAACAGAACACGGCTGAAAAATGAGTGTGAATGAGCTGATGGCTTTCAATTAAGTTCTGTTTATGAAGGCAGCACAGGGGAGTGTTGGCGCCATGCAGGATTTGTGGTCCAAAGACTTTGGGAATTCATACATCAAAGCCACAATGCCTCAAGACCGTTTGCAAGATATACTGAAATATCTGCGCCTGACAACAAACACACTCGTTTGGAACGTATGATAACGGACAAATGCTCTTCTTCTGACTCCAGTTTGTTTCAGCCTTTATCCAGTCTCATATAGAGGGCTGGTCATATCACAGGTTATTTGCATTAAAACAAGGACAGTTAGAAAGGTAGAGTGAATACACAAACTTGAAGAGGGGAGGGGGGCTTGCAGGAAAACTGAAATTCTCTGGGACTTCTAGTCTCAACTATAGCTCTGGTGAATTTCAATGGTGAAGTCATCTGGAAATCTTCAATAATTGTTGTTGATTGCAGATGTGTCTAGTAGTTCCCAATGATTTAGCTTGTAGAGCGGGGAGAATGGCGAGAAGTCACTGCTGGAAGATGTCAGGTGGGAGGTGCTGCTTTATTTGGGCAAAATTGGCCACATCCAGACTCAAAGGTCGCAACGAAAATTTTTATCATTTTTTATTTATTTTACTGATTAACGCTAAATTCAAAATATCACCATAAATATATTAGTTTTAGGTATAACTAATGATCCATTGATTATTCCGTGCTGAGCGGACTTTTCCTTTGACAGCTGTCTGTCCAAAAAAAGTTAAAAACAATCCACTGGACTTTGTTTCC
>NW_015150839.1:587621-589233 GCF_000732505.1 Cyprinodon variegatus
TATATATATATATATATATATATATATATATATATATATATACACACATACATACATCGGGCAGCTTTAGAGCTCAACTCAAACTACGGATAAAAAAAAACAAACCAGTCATGTGACTACTAAACTGTTAACATTTCCTTGTGATGCTTATATTGTACGTTATATGTTCTTTCTTATGCATTTGCCTGCCAGGGACTACGGATGAAAACTAGCTTTGTAGCTATAATCCGGCATATTTACATTTGTTTTTATACGGATGTTCATTAATGTGCTTTGTCCCTATTCAAATAAATAAATAAAAACACATGTGTACAGTATGTGGAATCTGGGGGTCAGTGGAGCGGCCATTTCCTGAGGCCAACGTTAACGTCCAGAAACCAATAGAAACGCCGTTTGAAAAGAATAAGATTTGAAATTTGAAAAATAACATCGTAAAACATATAACCTGTAAATATTTGAAAAAAATAAAATCAGAGAAGTTTCAAAGTGTTATTTCTGGATTGCCTCTTTTCAAACTTTGCATTAATCAAACATGCCTGTTGCTAGAACCCTCAATGGAACAACATTCAGCCCATGAAGCTGCTCATGCAGAGGAAACGGCAACGGTCAGTTTCAGGTCACGCAGTAGTGGTTTTCAGACATTCTGCCTCAATTAGAGCTGCACCTGCAAGTTTTGTTTCACGTAACAAAAAAACAAAAGAGATGAAGCTGTCAGTCAGACACAATGCTGGTTATGTGTCGGGGGGGCAGCAAAGTCCTCTAAATCTGTATCTCTATGAATAAAAATGAAGGGATTTAAGCAGAGACCATTTCTGCTGCTCACTTGTCAAAACCTGACCTTCGCAGCAGCAGCACGTGGGGGAGGGGGGGCTTTAAGATTTAAACTGATGAGGCTCAGTTGCTTTGGCATAAGGAAAGGCAAGAAGGTGAGTGAATAAAAAGCAGGTCAGAGCAGAGCGGCGTTCTGTTCTCTGAGCTTCATTATAGGAGAGACAGAGGGCCAAAAAAATTTTTCTTCAAAAACAATAATTGTCATGACAAACCCAGAGAGGTGGAGCAGTTCCCTGATCACCGGTCAGCCTTGAGATCCAACCCCATTCCTTAGATCTCAGATGAAAGGCTGGAGGTCGGCTTACTAACACATTAACAGCTAAAACACAGAGCAAAGCTCTGTCTGTTAGCAGGGCAGCAGAGACAGAGGCCATTTCTCAATTCTCTAGAACGCGAGTTCAGCCTGTGACCTCGCCAAGTATTTTCTTGAGAAGAACATGGACTCTGGGAGAACGCAGTATAAATATTGGAACAGAAGCGTACTGATGACATCATCACACGCTCAGCTCGTCTGGAGTTGCATTTCACCTCCTCTTATTAATAGTCTCTAGAAAACAATAAATTCTAACTTTTTTCACGTATTGGGGGAATAATAATCAACATAGTCAGATAAACACAAATCAAATCAACATTTTGTCACACACGGCTATGCAGAGAGAGGACTGCCGTAGACGGGCTAACGTCGGCCCTGGCTGCCGCAGACGGGATGTTAGCCCTGGCTGCTGCAGACGGGCTAACGTCGGCCCTGGCTGCTGCAGACGGGATGTTAGCCCTGGCTGCT
>NW_015150839.1:592767-595159 GCF_000732505.1 Cyprinodon variegatus
CCAGACTGATCTGCGAGTGAAACCTTGAAAGCTCGCGAGATCAGGATGGTCTCACGAGGCTACTAAAACACAGCCCTTCCTCATTTGCATAATGCATTAAAGAAGTAAACAAATACAAAGGAAGAATCGAACAGACAAAAATATTACAAAATGCACGTAAATAAATACTTTAAAAAATAAGTAATTAATAAATAAAGTTGAAGATTATAACGGACAATAATTAAATATGGTAATAATTGCAAAGGTGAATAAATAAAGAAGCTAATTAAGAGATATATACATGTATGTCTCACTTTATAATTTAATTTCTACCTACATGTATTTGTTTGTTATAATTTGGGAGGAATTGTATGCTTATTTATTTATAGAGAATATATTTATTTCAGTATTTATTTTTAAATATGGTAGAGCTGGTCCTCCATACACTGCAGCAACCAGGAAACAAAATATGGCAACAGCAGGTGTTTCAGTAGAGCGATATACGGCAGCGGTTCGGATTTCACGCCGAGGACGTCCAACAAAATTCACTAATTTGTAAGACCAAAAAACCATTGCTGCACAAGGTAGCAGTACAAATGAGGGAATATTGTAAACCCTGCATGTCAGCGTCTCGCTGCTCAACAATTAAAAATGTTCTATAAATCAGCTGTGAGGAAGATGACGTTGAAAAAGTTATCCCATATGAGAGAAACAGGAAGAGATGCAGGGAAATCACAGACGCTATTCATGATGTTATTTCAATGTTTTTTTAGATGCTCTACCTGTGATGTGATGTTCAGAGGTTTTACAGGCGTTATCTAAACTTGGCAACCATGACCTAATTTTACAACTTTTTGTGCTTCTTTAAAATTCCCAGCACATAAAGTTCAGTGCTAATAGTTTGGAGATGATCTGGGTGTGGGGGTGGGGGAGACTTGCACTGTAGTCGACCAAAATCCCGGACGATTTTGAAATTCCCCCCGGACACTATTTTAGGTATGAAAAGTAGGACATGTAGGAAAAAAAGAGGACGTCTGGTAACCCTACCATATCAACAATCTCGATGTTTCAGTGAGTGGGTGCTTGTTGCTATAAGTCGTCTTTGCTCAGCAGATTTGCTCGTTGTAAACCAACCAATCAGAGCACGGCTCATCTAAATATTGATGAGCATACCATAAAAGGAAGAAAACCTGTCATTTCATTCTAGGGCTTTTAACCAGGCTTGCATTAGGGCTCATAGAACAGCTAATATGCCATTTTCAGCCCAACCAATGTTACACAGCCTATTCAGAGACCTTGAGGACCAAATACCCAATAGAATCATTCTATGACCCCTTTAAATATATGCAAACAAAGCTGTTTGCACTAATAAACTTTTTCATAAGAAAATATTTTTGGTTTTGTAAATCTTGTAAGATGCTGACTAACTGTTAACCAACTATTCTGCTTCATTCTATCTCTATTCTCCCACTCTGCAGAATCTGTTATTTCAATCTCCAANTCTGACTCCTACAGGCCAATATTGATGGGAAATGATTTTATATTAGTATATTATTATCATCATCCACAGGGCCTGAACCAGACTTTAAAAAATACTGAGGTCTTCTGAAATATTCTTTATATAAGAAGACGAATATATAAAAACGTGTTTTATCCTACCCAGATAGCAGGCGACACAGCGCCAGATCCGTTTTCAGACCGGCAGATCCACATAACAGTGACGTCTGTTTTACTGCCCGCCCCCAAATCAGAGAGCGCCAATCACAGTCAGTTTACAGATGGTTTGGAGGCGGGGATACGGCTCCAAACCATCGGCAAACCAGAGCAACCAGAGAAAAGCGACGGAGACAGTCCTGTGGCTGGTGATTTTGAAATTAAAATCATATGCGAAATTGATTCCTTAAGGTAAAGGTAAGCCAAAGTTGTTCAAAAATGTATGTAAGAAAATATATTTTCTTTAATTTTGTAAAATATAAGTGTCGTTGAACACTTTAAGAATCAAAAGTTAAGCTAATCTTTAATTGTGCTCTTTAAATTCCATCGAGAGTTTGTGTGCTTGGTCTGTTTAGTTTAGTTTAGTTCTTTTAGGATCCCCATTAGCTGTAGCAAGCTACAGCTATTCTTCCTGGGGTCCAACAACAAAACATGAAATAAAAAAAAATTACAAATGAAATAAAATTATGTGGACATTAAAACAACATCTCCCATAATCTATACATATACATATATACATACACACATATACAGATACATATATACATATACATATATACCCATATACATAAACAGAAACAATCCAAACTAATCAAAACAAACTACAAAGCACAGCAAGTGAAGAAGACAGTCCTAATCATGTTTTACCTCTATATTTAATAAATGTTCTTTCAATGATTTTTTAAATTTCCTTAAATCA
>NW_015150839.1:595990-600903 GCF_000732505.1 Cyprinodon variegatus
TGGTCTGTAATAAAAAAAATAGCCATAGTAAAAAAACATTTCACCATCAGACTCACAAAAATTAACAGATTTTATCACTTATACGTTTGGCATTGATGGGGTTTTGGCTAGGTGACCTAGCCAAAGGTAGCCTAGCCTAGCTAGGTGAAAGCCTATTTTAAAGCCATTATGACAAACCCGTTTTTAAATCAGTTAGTGACTACAACTCTATGAGCATATAGATCAAAAAGCGTTAAGAGATTAAATGTATGATAAAACAGTGTCGATACAACGCAAATTTACCAAACCAGTACAACTACATCTCCCATCATGCACCGGACAAGATGGCGGGAACGGCTGACTGCGTCGGCTAAAAAAACTGTTCACTGTCCAATACATGTGGGAGAGTTTACATGGCAGGGGTTTTGTTACGCCTGCGAAACAATAATAGAAGGAATTTTGTGGGCGATTAAAATCTAAAGAGCGATCTGGGAGGAGTAGTTAAAAGAGTTTTATTTTCAGCGCGACGTGACGTCTTCTGATTAGGAAAATCAGCTATGGTTGCTGTACGCTGCACTGAGTTGTGTAACTCAGTTTAGTTACATGTGTAATAGAAACTACAAGTTATGTAAGATGTAAATGCTTCATTATACATATAAACTGAACAGAATAAAGAGAAAGTTTGAAAAAAGGATGTTATTATATTAGAACTCAGTAGCTGGTCCGAGTACCATAAGAAGATTTTTTTTTTGTCTCACAATTTGTTTTAGAAATAATGAAAAGGAGGGAACATACACTGACCAGCTCAGGCATCAGGAGGAGGGCTCGTATTGCTTTGGAAAAAAGACTCTGTGACATTGCAGAAGACCTTTCGTTCAGCTCACAACAACGTCCTGTGGACATTGCTGACACACCAACTATCACAAGTAGCCCTGAAAGCAGCTATGAAGCCAGACCCTTTGAATTAAATGACAATTCAGATGAACCTTGCCAAGATAATACTGGTGAAGAAGAAGAGATCCAAAATGCCTCTGAGTCGGACTCCGAACCAGAGTCCCAGTCTGTTGAGAGACCAGAGAGCCACAGGAAAACTTAGAGAGTACTTTTTTTAGAGTTACTATTATTTTCCCCTAAAAGAGTAATGTTTATTAATTTTGGAGTGCAATTACTTCCAGCGGTCACTAGAGTTGGAGGAAAAAATAGAATTAATTATATTGGAGTAATATCAAGACCACGCCCCCTAATGCTCCTTAGGTTTCGTTTCTGCCGTCATTTTCTATCCCAGCAGTGGATGGTCGAGGTGAAGACATATTTTTGTCTGGTAAGTCAGGAAATTACTAAAATTACTAATTTTATTTAAGACAAAATGTCAGCAGAATTTTGTTAGCTTACTTGGGAGGTAATGCTTGTGAGTAGCATTGCAGCTTGCGAGTTTGTGCGTTTCACTGCCTAACTGCAGTTATGTCGATGCTAATGTTAGCTTCAGCACAAACTAAACCTTTAGAGGCGAATTTAAACTGAACTTTACTCTTCTTTACGCTTGACTTACCACATGTGTTTTTACTGAGCTTAGTTTTTACTGACCTTTTTTTATCGAAGGTTTACTCTGTATTAGGGTTGTCAAAAGTATCGATTCTCAAAAAAGTATCGATACTGAAATGTTGTATCCGGATACAATACTCGTTTCTAAAAGTATCGATACAGTGCCACCACCAGTGGCACTTAAGCAGTCATTCATCTAAAGTGCAGAATAGAGGACAATGCACTTTCTGAACACTGTGTGATTAAATAATTCTGTGCACTTTTCAGTTTCAGAAATTTTTTTGTAAGAGGTGCAGCTGCTGAGAGTTATTTTTGTTTCTTAACCGGTTTGGCTAGTGTAATTGTTATGTGTGCAAAGCATAGCCAAGGAAGGAACACTTAATTTTAATTCTATAAGTTTTTTATCAAGCTTGCTTAATATTGTGCACAGCATACAACCTTGATTGTATTTGTTTATTGTATTTTATTTATTAATGAAAATATTTCTGTAGAATTTTGGAGTCTTTGTTTTTATCCTTGTGGTATCAAAAATGGTATCGAGTATCGAATATTTTCCTAAGTATCGGTATCGAGTTGAAAAGTTTAGCATCGCGACAACCCTACTCTGTATTGAGTTGTGCCCTCGGTTTGCAAATGTATTTTAATTTAAAATGTTTCATGCACCAGTCTACTATATGTGACCGCAGTCAGGTGGACTATTTTCTCTGATGTTCGGGCAAGGACTATCTTGAGGTTTTACCAGACTTTGTTTAATAAATGGGGTTTTTGTATGCACTGTTAGCAAGCACGTGTATTTTGCTCTGTATTGAGGCATTAGTTAGCTAGTGTCTGTTTTGACCGTTAGCAAGCACGTGTATTTTACTCTGAATTGAAGCATTTGTAAGCTAGTGTGTGTTTGGTCCGTTAGCAAGCATGTGTATTTTACTCTGAATTGAAGCATTTGTAAGCTAGTGTGTGTTTGGAGCGTTAGCAAGCACCTGTAGTTAGAGAGTGTGTGTGTGTGTTTTTGGTTTGTTAGCAAGCACGTGTAACATTATCTTCTTTGAATAAAGGCATTTACATCGACTGTTTTTAATTGTTTTTCTGTTCTCTGGTGGGTTTTTTTTTCATTTGGACCGTTTTCACCTGGTATTTTGTTAGCAAGCAAGTGCATTTCACAATTCAGAGTCAAATGGACATGCTTGCTAACAAAATACCAGGTGAAAACGGTCCAGATGAAGAAAAAAAACATTAGAGAATGGAAAAGCAATTAAAACAGTCGGTGTTAATGCATTAATTCAAAGAAGACAACCTTACACATGCTGGCTAACGGTCCAAACTCTGAATTGAGGCATCAGTTAGCTAGTGTGTGTTTGGACCGTTAGCAACATGTGTATTTTTCTCTGAATTGAGTCACGGGAGGAACATGTCCTCAAGGACAGTTTCAGATAGTTTTCCCGTGTAGCAAAGGGTGGAACGGGAGTATGTGAGATTTACAGAGGTAAGCTCAAATAAAACTGGTTGACACCAACCATTCTTTATTCGCCCAGAGATGGGGCGTTGTGGTCTATGCTTGAGCTGCAGCACTGTAACGTTAGGTATGTGAATTGAAAGGCATGTAAACACACTGGAAGCAACGTATGAAGAAACGATTTACTTAACCCTGCTTTTACAACAGCATTTAATTATATTCAAATGCAGAGTAGTATCGAGTCTACCTGTAGATAGGACTTTTGTAATACTTAAGCTAATTTTAGCAGTCAGTGCATGAATATCACCTTAGTAACATTTATTTATCTTTTACTCTCCATAAAGGATGCAGGCTGTAAGAGTGAAATATGGAGACCGCTAGAAATACATTTGTCATGAAGGGCAACTGACCTTTAAATCATTTTTGGAGTGTGGTGAGTGAAACAAATTGCACAACTTCCTGGGTGTCATATGTAACTTATTGGCGCTGTCTTTTGTTATTATTATTATTATTATTTATCATTGTTGTTGTTGTCAAGGACCCTTAGAAAAGTATGTATGTGATTTTGGACCCCTCTTTCTAAATGATGTTTTTTTGTACCCTGATAAAAAGAAGAATTGGAGTTTGAAATATTCGCTATTTAAGTATTTCCAAAAATGAGCAAAAATCTTTATAATTTTTTTATAGTTAAAGTTTAAAATCATTGTTTTAAGTGGTTCAAATCTAAAGAGACACAAATGTGTGACCTTTTAATAAAAAAATTATAAATGGAACTAACAGGAAATAAGTCTTGTGCAATATTGTTTTGTCTTCACAGTTTCTAAAAAGTTTGAGATTCCTACCTTGGACTTAAAGGTCTATGATGATTTGAACACTGCAGTTGACGAGGATGCATTTGCGTTTCTTGTGATGAAACCAGATCTGGGTGTGCTTGAGGTCCGTTTTCTCAAGGGTTCAGATTTTGAGGGTGAGTATCTTGTTAACTCAGAGTCTCACAATCCATGCAGTCCTGGCTAACTTTTAAATTCAACATAAAGAGATGTTTATCCACATTGCATATCATTTTGAATAAACATGCCTCTTCAGACACTTAAAGCATCTGACAAATAACTAGCTTAGAGTGTGGATCCGTCCTAATCTCACAGAGTCTTGTACACTACTCTTATCACAGATGATCCTCCCTTGCTAATGACCTACAGTACTATAATCACACCTGTTATGTCAACATGCCAGATTCAGACAGCCCCTCTACAAGCCACTCCATTTGCACCAGCAACAACTGCTTTTATGAAGGGGACTCTGATGACACCATCATTTTGCAGTCTAGTCCTGCCCAAAAACCAGAGCTGACCTAACTTGCCTAGCTCAGGTAAGATTTACTGGGGATTGTTGGCCTAGATGAAGGGGAGTGGTGGCCTAGTGGTTAAAGCAGTGCGCTTGCACTCTGAGAAGGATGCAAGTACCCGGTTCGATACCCATAGCCTGCACTCTGGGTCCCTAACAAGACCCTTAACTCCAAATTGCTCCCTGGGTGCTGCACAGTGGCAGCCCACTGCTCCCCATGGGGATTGGTTAAAAGCAGAGAACAAATTTCATTGTAATGTATGCTTCAATGATAATAAAGACAATATTAGTATTATTACATGGAGAGATCAAGATGGTGATTCTGATAAAAGGGTAAGGGGGGGAAATGTAAATAAAAAACTGTAAATTTGCAGCGGAATATGATGCATGTTTGACATTTTTTGTCACTGTAAATGTAATAGGCCACCAAATCCCTGTATCCCTCCCCTTTTTTCCCTCACACACTTAGCTCATTGAAAACATTCTGAGGAAGAACCTGGAGGAGAGAGGATCCTCACCGAGTATGGTCGGACAAAAAGCTTAACAGATTCCAGAAGACGTGATATGGTGAAGATTGTGTGTGTGTGTGTGGGGGGGG
>NW_015150839.1:601166-603053 GCF_000732505.1 Cyprinodon variegatus
AGGCCACCAAATCCCTGTATCCCTCCCCTTTTTTCCCTCACACACTTAGCTCATTGAAAACATTCTGAGGAAGAACCTGGAGGAGAGAGGATCCTTACCTGTAATGACCGAACAAATAGCTTAACAGATTCCAGAAGTGTGTATATGGTGATGATTGTGTGTGTGTGTGTGGGGGGGGGGGGTCTAACCTCTTAACTCATTACTTCAGGTACTGATCAAAAACCGAGTGAGATTTGAACTAAATATTAACATTTCTGTATGATGACCCTTTCTTCTAATCACAGATGATGTCAAACTGGCTGATCTTGATTTTAGCAATTGTCTAGACAAGGGCATGTTGGTGTTTTAAGGAAGAAAAATATTAATACTTTCTTGGTTTTTAGGAGCAGTATTACAATCCGGTAGATGGGAGTGGATTTCTTGCATGGAGAGTGAAAAACTTCAGAAAGAAGCCTCAGAGGGACAAAAGAAAAGAAACCCTGGGCCACTGACCTTGAAGATCTTGTTCATAATGCAGAATCTACAATAGAAGAACTGGAAGATGGTACACTTGAATTAAAGAAATATAATTATTATTTATATGCATTGTAGACCATTTTAGTAAAATGTCTTTCTAAATTTCCTTTATTTTCAGGATGGGACAGTTAAATGTCATCCATCTTGCCCCTTATCCGCCTCATGCCACCATCACCTCATGGCCGCAACAAAAGACCAGGAAAGCTCTCTGCCAGACAAGCCATTGATCACCTTGTGAAATTTATCAAGGTGATGTTACAGTTAAATTAAAGCTTAAGAAGGCTAATTGTTCTGTTCGTAATATTACACCTTAATACTAAATTCTTGTTAAATCAAATGATGACCATGTGGTCTACAGAGTGCCTTGTGAAATTTATCTGATTTGGCTCCCCACAAATCTGTCATTGTCAGCCTCAGATACGCTGATATGATTAAGTCTTTTATTTCTTTTACATTAACAAAAATAAAAAATATAAGGCTCAAAATATTATGCTTGATCTTGCATTTTGTAGCAATAAGTGTTTATTGTGGTGATGGGGCCCTAAACTGCAGCAGATTAATTGTAAAAGCTAGACAAATTACATTTTCTTGTCACAGACTGGGACCAGTGTTGAGGGACATCTGGACGGCATCACAGAGAGCCGTCAACCCTATCTGCTGGCTGTGGGGACCCGGAGGAGCGCCATACACAAATATTTCATTGTGATTGACAAACATGCAATCCCGTGTCAGTCACTAGATTGGCTTGCCTCTTTTGATGCTGCATTAATCTTTTTTTTTTTTTGGTTTTATACTGAAAAATATTTTCATTTGAGGGATCTGATTGTGCACTAATTTGACACAGAAATGTTTTGTTTGCAAAACCCCTCAGGCCAATGCCAATTCACTAATTAGGCACTTAAAGTTGATCCATGGACTTTGTTCAGGAAACACACTTTGTCTAAAATGTGGTCAGCCTGGTTGTTCCCACTTCTTTGGTACTTTTTTCTGGGTTTTGAAAGCATCTTAAAGCACACAAACCTCGTGATGATCCTGGTGAATGCCTCTCTACAACTGAAGATTTAGCTGGAAGTTTTGCTGATGACTTCCCATCAAGCAGTCCCCCTTCTGACCCAGTCCGTCTAAATAAGAGTCTTGTAGACAGCTGTGCTGCAACAGTGGCTGAACTTAACCTCCTGAGACCCAGCCCATTCATTCATGTGCATTATAATGGACATTTTGTCCACCCTTATCTCCCTTAAGTATCTGGAGTTACCCTATCAAGCCCTATAGTGTTTTGTAGAGGACATCCTGGGCTTTCCAGTGATGTGTCACTGAACCCCCGGAAAGCTGCTGGACCAGATTCTGTCACTCCATCCACTTTGAAGCTCT
>NW_015150839.1:604658-606474 GCF_000732505.1 Cyprinodon variegatus
GCTGTTTTTATCATGATAATTATATAAATTCTTGTTTATTAATGTGTCATCAACAATATTATTACATCTGAAAACACTTTAATTATTTATGTTTTGAAATAACAGTCATTTAATGAATGTCAACTGTAGTGGACACTGGGACCATTTTAATGTATTTTATGACTGCACATTGTTCTAGGAGACAGAAGCGAAGCAGAGAGGATTCTGTATCGGATGATAGAGGGAGATTCAGATTTGGAGCTGTCAGATGAGGAAAAGGATGAGAATGAGTATCAGCCTGTAATAGGGGAAGATAGTGACGAAGAAGGAGAGGAAGAAAATACAGGAGAATCTGATGAGACAGAGAGGGAGCCGGAAAGTCGTCGTCCTCTGTGGGCCAGGACAAACTTGTATGTTTTATTTAGTTTCAGGCTAATGTAATCAATTTTATTATCATGTTACCGTAGATTATTGTAGAATTTGTAGTCTGTATAACAGATGTTAAACATATGCAAGTTGCCTAAAAAAATGCTTGTGAGAATGGTCAATATTATATCCATGACACTGAAATTATGGTGTAAAACAAATGTAGTGTTTTTTATTAACTTTTTTTTTTTTCCCATCCCATTATAATAGATTCACACCTGTGCTACCTGGGCTTTCTGCGGATCACAATGGCCCTAAAATCCGCGAATACTGGAGTCCAATACAGTACTTTTCACAGTACATTGATGACAAAATATTTGAAGATCTGGTAGCCTTTACAAATCAAAGACAGCTGCAAACTACAGGAGTGTCACTGAATACTACTACCCAAGAAATCAAAATTTTCTTTGGCATATCAGTCTACATGGCCTGCCTTGGCTATCCCAGAGTGAAAATGTTTTGGGCTAGAAAAACCAAAGTACCAGTTATTAGGAAGAAGATGACAAGGGACAGGTTCTACAAGCGATGGAGTTCACTTAAGATTGTCAATGACCTGGCTGTGAGTGAAGAGACAAAGAAGTCAGACATTCATAGGAGAGTCAGACCATTGCTTGACCATATGAGGCAAGGTTGTCTCAGCCTTCCAAGGAGTGATAAAGTGTGCATTGATGAGCAAATGATCCCATTCACAGGCTGTTGCCCAGTCAGGCAGTATGTGCCAGGGAAGCCAAACCCTACTGGCCAGAAGGTATTTGTGCTTGCCTCTCCAAATGGTCTCATCCTTTATTTTGAGGTTTATCAGGGCAAGAACACATTCAGGGGGCAAAGACTGGGAGTTGGAGCTGCAGCAGTCTTGCGAATGGTCGCGTCTGTTCCTACAGGAACTTATGTGTTCTTAGACCTTTGAGAATGCTGAGCTTCTATCGCATGTCTACCAGGACGAAGAGGTGGACATCACGTGTGATGACGCATTACTTTGATGTTGGCATCACAAATGCTTGGATTCAGTACAAGTCTGACAGTATAGCGCTGAATCGACCAGCTAAAAACATAGAGCACTACCTGGACTTCAAACTGCATCTGGCTGAAGAGCTGATGGATAGTCCAGCATTTCATGACGGCAGTGAAGACAGTGAGGAAGAGTATCAGCCACCAACCAAAACAAGGATTCCACAATCAGAGCCATCTGTAGGCAGACTAGGAGCTAAACACATGCCAGAGATGATGGACATAAAGCATGCGGAAAGATGCAGGAACAAGGGCTGCAATGGCAAGACATACATGAGGTGCACCAAATGCAAGATGTTCCTCTGCACAACAAAAACGAAGAGATGCTTCCAGGATTATCACAGCTAAAATATCCAGAAGAAGATGAAATGCAGAACTGCTTAGTTATATGTCTTATAGTTTA
>NW_015150839.1:606484-610136 GCF_000732505.1 Cyprinodon variegatus
ATCACCTCATGGCCGCAACAAAAGACCAGGAAAGCTCTCTGCCAAACAAGCCTTTGACCACCTTGTGAAATTTATCAAGGTAATATTACAGTTTAATTAAAGCTTAAGAAGGCTAATTGTTCTGTTCGTAATATTACACCTTAAAACTAAACTCTTGTTAAATCAAATGATGACCACGTGGTCTACCGAGTGCCCTGTGAAACTTATCTGATTTAGCTCCCCACAAATCTGTCATTGTCAGCCTCAGATACGCTGATATGATTAATTCTTTTATTTCTTTTACATTTAGAAGAATAAAAAATATAAGGCTCAAAATGTTATGGTTCATCTTGCATTTTGTAGCAATAAGTGATGATGGGGCCCTAAACTGCAACAGATCAAATGTAAAAGCTAGACCAATTACATTTTCTTATCACAGACTGTGACCAGTGTTGAGGGACATCTGGACAGCATCACAGAGAGCCGTCAACCCTATCTGCTGGCTGTGGGGACCCGGAGGAGCGCCATACACAAATATTTCATTGTGATTGACAAACATGCAATCCCGTGTCAGTCTCCAGATTTGCTTGCCTCTTTTGATGAACTTTTCAAAGCTCATTTCGTCTTGGCTACCTCATACAACAGGGATCTGGCCAATGTCTACCACTTCTTGCAAACCACTGTTTACCAGATTGATGCTGCTACCGCTAAGCTAAATCCCAGGGTCAAAGACATGAGAGCTCGGATGCTGCACTGATTTTGACACTTTAAGATGCTTTGCAGTAGTTTCCCTCTGGGATTATTAAAGCATTTCTGATTCTGATTATTTTTTTGTGGTTTTATCCTGAAAAAATATTTTCATTTGAGGGATCTGATTGTGCACTAATTTGACACAGAAATGTTTTGTTTTGTTTGCAAAACCCCTCAGGCAAATGCCAATTCACTAATTAAGCACTTAAAGTTCATCCATGGACTTTGTTCAGGAAAGACACTTTGTCTAAAATGTGGTCAGCCTGGTTGTTCCCACTTCTTTGGTACTTTTTCTGGGTTTGGAAAGCATCTTAAAGCACATGAACCTTGTGATTATCCTGGTTAATGCCCCTCCACAACTGAAGATTTAGCTGGAAGTTTTGCTGATGACTTCCCATCAAGCAGTCCCCCTTCTGACCCAGTCCTTCTAAATAAGAGTCTTGTAGACAGCTGTGCTGCAACAGTGGCTGAACTTAAAGTGGCAGGTGTAGGTGAAACAATCATTAACTCTTTGGTTACTTCAATGGAAGAGATTGTTGATGAGATCCATAATCAAGCAAAATAATCTGTGAAGCAATGTCTATCTTTGCAGGAACCTATCAACACTAAGATTGAGTTTAAAATTGATCAGTGCTTTGAAGAAATTGAAAATCCTTTTGGTCTCTTAAATTCTGAAACTAAGAGAAGGCAGTATTTCACAGAGAAGTGGGGAGGAGTGGAACCTGTTGAATTTGTTCTTGGTACAAGATTTGATACTAGACGCATCGGACTACTTGAAGTTATGATTCAGTTTTTGTTACTGATAAATTTGTTTATATCCCAATTTTGAAAATGTTAGACTTCATTTACAAACACCCTAAGATAAAAGAGATGATTCAGAGGAATTATAGTTCAAGAAAAGATCTAAATGACTTTTGTGATGGAGATCTTTTCAACAATCATCCATTATTTTCAAAACAGAAGCATGCAATTCAGTTGCCGCTTTTCTATGATGATTTTGAACGCACAAATCCATTGGGGAGTAAAAAGGGAATACATAAATTGGGACCTATGTATTTCACCTTGCGTAATCTTTCTCCAAAGCACAACTCACTGCTGCTTAATATTTCTTTTGGTTGCTTTATTTCATGCCCAAGACATTAAAACATATGGCTTTTCTAAAATACTTGATCCAATTGTGCAAGACATTAAAGAGCTGGAGACTCAAGGAATATAGGTCCCACTGTATGAGGAGAATTTGTATGGAACTATTGTCCAAGTTACTGGAGACAACCTTGGTCTTCATGGTTTGATTTGTTTTGTAGTCATTCAGTGCCAGATATTGTTGCCGCTTTTGTCTTGCTGAGAAAGAGGACTTTCAGACAGACTTCACAGAAGATTCACCCAAGCTAGTGATGCAAACTCAAGCACTTCATGCAGAACACTGCCAAATAATGGATACAACTCCTAGTCTTCCCTATGTGAGGGGTGTTAAACGTTCCTGTGTTCTAAATTCTCTGAAGTACTTTAATACATGTGAAAACTTCTCTGTCGATATCATGCACGATATCTTGGAGGGAGTGGCACAATATGAAATGAAGCTGCTGATACTTGAACAAAAACTACACAACATCAAAGGAAATAGACAGGAGAATTAAGAACTTTACCTAAGGTTACATGGAACAAAACAACAGGCCACCTGCATTGAAGTTAGTAGAGGACTCAAATGACGGGTTTAAATGCGATCCAATCTTGGTGTTTACTTAGGAATTTCCCTCTTATATTTGGGGACTTGGTTTGTCAAGGTGATCAATACTGGTATTTGCTTCTGTTGCTGCTTAAAATAGCACATATTGTATTTTCTCCCATGTTGTTAACTGGCATTACCATTTATTTGAAACATTTGATTTCAAGCATTTGTTTCCCAACTAGAAGCTACTACCAAAGCATAATTTTATGGTGCATTATCCTACATGTATTTGTAAAATTGGACCGGTGCATGCGCTATGAAGCGAAGCACAATTTCTTTAAAAAACAACTAAAAAGTTTCAAAAATATAACTAAAACATTGGCAAAGAAACACCAAAGTCAGGTAGCATATAGTTGGAAAACATTTGAGCCTGACAGACTGGTGCTTGGTCCAAGTAAAATGTTAGCTTTAAATGTCATGAACAGGGGCTTTGAGATAGCAGAGGCTCTTCAGGTGGCAAATGACACTAAGGTGTTAGATGGGCCAAACACCATGGAAATGTGTATCATTCAGGTTTAGTTGTTTGTCTTAAAGTGCATAATGAGATGCCAGTTTTTCACAAAATCCACCGTGTTGTTCTAAAAGACGACAGGTTACTGTTGTTACCATTTGCACTACAAACTGTGTGTATGGATGAGCATTTTTATGCATATAAATTTGTATGCACTGCAGAAGGACCTCATGTTGTTGATGTCAAAGAGCTTTTGTGTCACAAAGCATTCGATATGCAGATGTCTTACAGTAATGATGATTCAAGTTCATTTATTGTTCCATACTCTTTTCTGTGATAATACTCGTTAAGCTCTAACTATTGCACTGGGAACACCCCAAAATACTTTTTTTTCTCCCTCATACTGATTACTCTGCCCATGGAGCCTTATTCATGGAGATTTTTGTTGCAAGTTTTGAGACCATTTTAATTTTCATGTATTATATAACGCTGTCATATTAGAAAGTGTTGACATGTACTGTATATTATGGGTGTGCAGTGTATGTGTTGTACATTTAAGAAAAATACAAGGTAATTGTGGAATTGCAGCCAGAGTTCTAATGAAAATTAAAAAGAGAGACCATATCTCACCTATCATGGCGTCTCTTCATTGGCTTCCTGTTAAATCAAGAATAGAATTTAAAATCCTCCTTCTCACATATAAAGCCTTAAATGGCCAAGCTCCATCTTATATCAGAGATCTG
>NW_015150839.1:612167-614678 GCF_000732505.1 Cyprinodon variegatus
GTAGTGCTACAGGGCAGCGACTGGAAGAACTCCTCCGAGTCCACCACAGTGCCACCTCCTCCAGGACCAGAGTCAGGAGGTTACAGCAAGACAGCATAAAGACCCTCGCTGCCTGGGACACCATGGAAGAGAAGAAGCAAGTAAAGCAGAGCGTTTAAAGGTGGAACATCCCAGAGGAACCTCCATGTTCACCTGCTCCAGCAGCTCAGGAAGCGTAGACGACACCAGGCTCCTGCGCCGCCGCCAGCTGTGGGCGCAGACTTTATAGCAGCGAGGCTGAGGGGATGCCAGGATGTGGAGAGAGATGGTGGTGTGGACCGTGGACACGGACCTGATGGGGAGGTAGGATGTCAGGAGGAGAAGTTCATTGGAAACAAGGAGGACTGAGAACTTCTTTAGAGAAGTTTGCTGATGAAAAACCGAACAGAAAAAAAATCTATAATTTAACACCTACATTAAAGATAAGAACGCCTCTGTCCTGAACTATAACCATTGCTCTTCATCACAGAGGAAGACTTTATCTTGACCACAGCTGGTTATCTGGAAACATTTCTACAATAATAAACTTCAGCCTAATAAATACAAACAGAAAATCTTTTAAATTTATGAAAAATGAGGTGAAAAAATAAAAAAAGTAAATAGAGAGAAAAAGAAAAAGAAGAAAGGAAAAGGGAAGATAAAAAAAGAAAAATCTGTCTGATTGGATTTATAGATTTTAAAACATGAATGAGACTGAAGTCAGTGAGAATTGTTCTTCCTGCTCCCTTTATTGCATCAAATGTTTTGTTGTTGTCGTGTTTAAGGATTGTGAACATCACTTTAGGGAAAGAAATCAAGAATAAAATAAATTAAATTAATAATTAAAACAGGAACTATTTCTGTGTTTTATATCTTTGATGATTAATGAACCATTTGCAGCTGCTGCTTCAGACCTCTGAGTGATTCATTGGAGATTTTAAAAACAACTTTTAGTTGCAAAGTTTTCTTCTTTCATATCTGAGCCACACCTGAAAAAGGTGACTCACCTATAGAAAGCTGCGCATGCACACAACGATACTGCATAACAACAGTCATGTGATCAGGTAAAATTGAAACTATTTTAGTTTATTTTCCTTCAGGCTCCATTTTAAGTCGCAGACATCCAGACAGTAACCAGAGTGAGTTCTGACACTTTCTACTAAACACATTAGGATTGTTTCTGTTTGCTTTATTTTGGTTTAAAGTGAAATATGTTTCTCCACCGCAGACAGGGGGGGGTGTTACCACGCGTGGTAACACCCCCCCCTGTCTGCCTCACTTGAACAGGTCTGTTCAAGTGAGGCAGTGATCCAGGCCATGCAGCCGGGTGTTGCTCTCCGTCCCTTTAAATACTGAATCATCCTTTATTTAGCAGTGAAACGTTTCTTCTCAAGTTGAATCAATATTTTGATTGAATTCTGATTGAATCAGGATTTTGATAAATGTCTGATACTCATATCTTTCCTCGCGCTCACTTCCGTCTCTGCGCGCGCTCCACCTGCTCTATCCGCGCTGCACAGCTGTGCGCTCGGCACTAGCATTGCTGCATAGAAGCCCAGCAGGTATGGAAGACCAACTCTGCCATAATTAAAAATAAATATATAAATAAATAAATTCTCAAATAAGTAAGCATACAATTAATTGATCCTAAAAATAAAATAAACAAATAAATGTAGATAGAAATTAAATTATAAAGTGAGACATAAATGTATATATCTCTTTTAATTAGCTTCTTTGTGTATTCGCCTTTGTAATAATTACCTTATTCATTGTCTGTTACAATCTCCAACATTATTATTATTTTTAAGTATTTATTTTTTAACATGTTAAAAATATTTTTGTTTGCTTTAGTCTTCCCTTGTATTTCTTTACCCTATTTATTTCTGCCTGTTATTTTTACATTTCTGTCTGCATTTCTGCCTCATTATAAAAATAAGGAAGGGCTGTGTCTTAGAGGGTCAACTTCTGCCCATTGGTTGGTGAGCAATTTACTGCATTAATAAATAAAGTTGAAGATTATAAAGGACAATAAATAAATAAGGCAATTATTTCAAAGGTAAATAAATAAAGAAGCTAATTAAAAGAGATGTATACATTTATGTCTTACTGTACAATTTCAGTTCGACCTACACTTATTTGTTTCATGTATTTTCAGGAGCAATTAATTGTATGCTTATTTATTTATTGAATTTATTTATTTCTGTATTTATTTTTAGATATGGTAGAGTTGGTCCTCCATAAACATCAGTCCTTCACAGAGGAGTCAAAAGTATTCATGTTTATTACTCCTGTAGGAGGTAGGAGTAGGCAGGGAGAGTTTTTCAGGCCAGTAGTCAGTCAGTCAGTCTTGTAACCAGGCCACGCTGGTTACAAGACTGACTGACTGACTGGCTGACCAATTTCTTAGGTAGTAAAGTAAAATGGGGCTTGGATCTGTTTTGTCCCCTGCTTTTTTGAACTGTTTCTGGCACGGATTCTATTATCCAATCTGAT
>NW_015150839.1:617524-623435 GCF_000732505.1 Cyprinodon variegatus
GCCACAGAAGAATTTCCCTGCTTTAAATTGAAAAGAGCTCGAGGGTTGGCCACCAGAAGCGTCTAGAGATCAAAGCAATGGTTCTACTGACTCCCGGATGAGCAGAAAACTTGGCCGCATGCATCCACTGGATGAGACGGGACCTGACAGAAGATGGCACATAGGTTCGGTTAGTGGGACCGTTACCTGGGTCAGGTTCTGTAGCCAGGGCTGAGTTGATTAGGTCAGTGATTTCCCAGTTAACCACTCCAACAGTGCAGGAAGCCGGAAGGACTGGTTCAGGTGTCTCGGGATGATCGGTGGAGTAAAGACGAGAGAGAGAATCGGGTTTGACATTCTTGGATCCGGGTCTGTAGGAAATGATGAGGTTAAACCGTGAGAAGAAGATGGACCACCTTTTATTGACGAGGATTGGCTTGCTTGGTTGACTGGATGTAAGCCAGGTTCTTGTGGTCAGTCCATACTAGAACCGGATGCTCAGCTCCCTCCAGCCAATGTCTCCATTCCTCCAGCGCCAGTTTGATGGCCAACAGCTCACGGTCTCCCACATCGTAGTTCTGCTCTGCGGAAGAGAGTCTACAGGAGAAAAATGCACAAGGATGGATCTTTTGATCCGTGTCAAGTCTCTGGGATAGGACCGCTCCAACTCCAGAATCAGAAGCGTCCACCTCGAGAAAAAAACTGTTTAGCAGGGTCAGGCTGCATCAACACTGGTGCTCTGGAAAACAAGGATTTCAATTTATCAAACACAGCTTGCGCCTCAGGAGTCCACTGAAAAATGCGTTTGACAGAAGTCAGAGAAGTTAATGGCAGGGCGGTCTGGCTATAGTTCCTGATGAACCGACGATAAAAGTTTGCAAAGCCCAGGAATCTCTGTAGTTGTTTGCGGTTCTCTGGAACTGGCCAATCTAACACGGCCTCAATTTTGTCCTCAGACAGTTTTACCTGGCCGCCCTCGAGCACAAACCCCAAAAAGGTGACTGAAGACTGATGAAATTCGCACTTCTCGGCCTTAACGAACAGCTTGTTCTCCAGCAGTCTCTGTAAAACAATCGACGGGTGAGGTGATCTGCTGGGCCTTGAGTTTGGCCGCAGTGTTCTGTCATGATGGGTACTCTAAAGGTGACCCAAGTATGCAGAACACCACTGACGGACACAGGAATAAAAGTTCAGCAAGTTTATTTTGACACAAGCACATAGAATGTACTGGTTCTGGCTCGGGCTTGGACACTGGTTCACCGGAGTCTGCGTGAGAGACAGTTCAGTTAGCGTTGGAGCTTGATTTCTTGATAACAACTGATTGTACCTTGAGGGTTCTTGAGGTTGAGGTTAACCCTAACCCTAACCCTAGACAATGGTTTCCTGGAAGATAGAGACAACGGTTAGAATCCTGGCTGGATTCAAAGTCACAAAGATACACTGAGAGTCTAGGCTTAGGCGCTGACCAACTGGATCAACACTGCGGCGTTGAGGCAAGGTCTGAAGACAGNATTCAAAGTCACAAAGATACACTGAGAGTCTAGGCTTAGGCGCTGACCAACTGGATCAACACTGCGGCGTTGAGGCAAGGTCTGAAGACAGCTTATATAGTGGATCCTCTGATGATCTTGATGGGCTGCAGCTGTGCAGGAGGCTCACTCAGAAGGATCCATGGCGGACTCTGCTGGAGAAAGGTGGAACTTCTCCAGCTCCCAACAATCAATGAAACTTGATGGATGATGCAGATGAGTTGCTGGTTGTTTAGTTGCTCTCACAGAGCATTTATTGGAGACAGTAGTTAATATTTATTATATATTTATAGAATAAAATTGTTAATAATTACGAACTGACCAACGTTAAATGCCATGTGGTAGATTATACTGTAGACGTATATCTACTGTAAAGTAGTTACCTCTGCAATGACCATGTTGTGTTTATAGGACACTTTATTATAATTTACTAGTTGTTTGTTTTATAAATATATATGCAGCAGTGTTTCACAATAAACAGTTTATTGACAATAAATCACTTTATGTTTAATGTGGACAATTTCTTTTCTTGGATTCTTAGTGGCTGCGGATTTAACTTTAACATACTGTCATCAAGATTTCAGGATATTTTTAACATTTTCATAAACTGCTTGTAAACATGTACCTAAATAAAGCAAAGTGACCAAAAGGGATGGGCAATTAATTTCATTTCCAATAAAATCGCAATTAAAGAAAACACAATTATGAAATCACAGAGGCACTCAATTTTGGTCAAATTACATTTTAACAAGACTAACAAGGCTGACTTCTTGCAAACCAGCACTTTATGTGTTGGTTAATGTTTAAAGTTGATGTACTAACACAAAAAAGAAGAAGAAACTTCCAGCTAGCACGCAGATGCATCGATGCAAGTAGAAGTTAGTACTTTTCCTCACAACGTTCAGAGTAAAGAGTAAACTCTAAACAGACTTTAGACAAGCAAGCATTTTAAAGTCATGAAAACTGAAATCGTGGAGTGAAACATCTACATGCTTGGTTAGTGCCAAAGAAAATCATAATAAAATCGCAATATTAGTTAAAAGTAATCACAATTTATTTTTTTGGCAAAACGCTTCAGCCCTAGTGACCATCGGAGCTCAGGAACAATCACCTCAGATCAGTTCAATTAACCAAATGCTTTCTGATCCTGCTGCCTTCTGCATCAGCCTAACCTAAACCAGCAGAGCTGGGTAATACTTACATTTACTATAGTAACTTTATTTAAAAGATAATTTAAGTGTAGTTTTGCTGTATTTTACTTTTACTAGAGTGAAATAATGATGAAGCATCGTTGCTCTTTAGTAAAGTTTCTGGTTCCTCTGCCCATCATTAGTCATTTCACTCAATGAAGAACAAGCTTTTCTTGAACTAAAATGCTGCAGAGAGACAAACACCTTCAGTTCATGTTTAGCTGAGAGTCATTTTAGGACCTGAGCTTCTTTCTTTTAATCTGGTTTTATTTGCTGCTTCTGTTGGATCATTTGAAGCCAAGTGAACAGAAAGTAAACAGTCTGGAAACTGGAAGAAACTGAACCTGTTCTGATCATTACATGCTAGAAGAATCAGTTCGAAAAGTTTTATTATAAAAAAGCTTTATCTGAAAGTGTTAATCTCTGAAAGTGTTAATCTGTAATTATATTATATATATATATATATATATATATATATATATATATATATATATATATATATATATATATATATATATATATATATATATATATATATATATATATATATATATATATATATATATATATATATTTTCAATTCATTCTTTAAAACAACGGAATTGAAATATTTAAGTAACTTAACATAATTTAACAACACTAAATCAGATGTTCTGATCACTTAGTTACTTCTGACCAAACATTTTTTCCTCTTTAATCACTTCTTAGATTATTATGTTTTACTATGATTAAACTGCAAATTTCCAAAGCTCTTTCAGAAAAACAAACCATTTATTTAAAGATTTACATTTTCAGGCAGGATTTTAACAAAAGTTTGATTCAGATTTTTATTAGATTCCCAACTTACAGGAGACAGCCACATGTTTATCTCCTCCAGCCCAGTTAGTTGTTTATATGTTTTGGATCTATTAAAATGTTTAGACTTTAATTACTACATCGACTGATCAATCAAGGCTTTAGTATCTTGATTGATATCTTCTTGCTTATTTGCATTTTTGCTGATTGGACCTGTCCTCTTCATTTTATATTTTATCTTAATATGTGAACTATCCAACTGACCCAGAGACGTTGCTCAGATCCACCTGTAGCCGTGGTAAGGTGCAATGCTTTCTATTATTGACCATCAGCCAGTTCAGATTGACAGAGCAGCTGTTTGAGAATCCTTCCAGATGTGAACATTTCATCCTGCCTTTAAAAGTTACTCTCTGTGTGAAAAAGCTCATATGTTCAATAGGGGTGTAAATCACATCCATCATGGCGATTCGATTCAGTATCGATTTCCTGACCCACCGATTCGATTATTTTCGATACTCAAGAATACACCACAATACAATCCCACTAATTGGTTCATTTTTATTTTTTTTACCTTACAGGCTTGACGATGTTTCAAATTTGAAATAAATCATTGAAATCTGTATGCATTTTATTTGAGAAACAACAGAATATAACAGAAGTAGAGAAGTTGTACTCCACCTATTCCTATTAAAACCTCATTCACTGAAAAGTAATAATGCCCCTGCGTTATAGACTCTGAAAGTCTTTGCATCAAAAAATACTGCAGAAAATCAGTGCAATGAGTGCAATGCAATACCTCAGCTCCAGAGTGTCAACGTCCCTGCCCCCTCCACAGACGCTCCACTGCTCCTCTCCCAAATTGTAGCTGACCGCAGACAGTGCCACAGACAGGAGGCCGGCTTGCTTTGTTTTCATGACCGAAAACAACTCATGAAGTTTGACCCGCAAGAAGAGCGAGGTGCATGAGAATGCTGGGACCCTTTTTCCACCTGGCTCTCCACTCTTTTTGGCCATTATGTCCCTCCGTCGTCGGACTAAACTCGTCCCCACTTCCTCTCTGCTTCGGCCGTATCTAGACCTACAGCGTGTAGCACAGACCACACTTCAATATTGAGCATAAATCAGAAATGTCTGCGTCAAGCTCACTGCGACACACTGCTGCAGGAGAATAACCAGGAAGCGAGGTAGGAGGACAGAATAGGTTTAGCGCCACCTCAGCACGGGAGGGAGAATAACGCCCAGGAGCAAATGGATAAAAATAGACCGGAGGAAAAATAAAACATGAATCAATACTCTTGCGGATGTGTCGATGCTTGAAATCATCGGTTGTTGGATCGATGCATCGCTACAAAACGATTATTATTTACACCCTTAGTGTTCAATGTTCAGAGAGCTAATCCAGTCCTAAAAGAACCCAGAACATCTAAAGCTCTGCAGGCCTCACAGCCTCCATTAAGGTCAGAGGTCATGATTCAACAACTAAAGAGAATATGTATGAAATGTTTTATTTATATTGATTTAAATATTATAGCAAATATATCATAAATAATACAATGTCCCATTAAATGATAACAATACCTTCAAATTGTGTACTAAAAAGAATACATTTATTTAAAATGAACATGTGGGGGGAAACATTGGGGAATCACTGTCCTAGTGATCAGAGCGGAGCTTTTGCAGTCGGTTTAAATCCCACAAACTTCCACTGTGGGTCCCTGAACAAAGACCCTCAGCCTCAGATGGATCCCTGGGTGTTTCAAGCTGCTCCCTACAGGATGGGCTAAGCTTCGTTTTAAATTTTCAGAAAGTGCTAAAGTTTTTACAGACAGTTTCAATCCTTCATCTCAGGTTGTTCTATCCAGCTGATCCAGGATGCTGCTGCCTGCGTCCTCACTAGAACTAAGAAAGTGGAGAACATCAGCCCAGTTCTAAAGTCCTTCCTCTGGCTCCCCGTATCTCAGAGAATAGACTTTAAAATCCTTCTGTTGGTCTAGAAATCACTGAATGGCTGAGCTCCTAAATACATTACAGACTGGTTGGCAGGGGATCAACAGTCAGACCTCTCAGGTCTACTGAATCTAATCTACTCTGTAGAACCAGAACCAAACATGGAGAATCAGCTTTTAGTTCTTATTCTCCACTAATCTGGATTAAACTCAGAGAAAACTGGAAAAGAGCTGAAACCCTCAGTTGCTTTGAATCTTTAGATTTAGAGCGGCCTTTGACTGAACCAGCTAAACATTATTAGTTTTAGTCTCCTTTTATATTTCATCAATTCTTTTATTATTCTCTTGTAATTTTCCCACAATGTGTTTTTCCCTGTGTGTTTTCTTACCATAAGCAGCTCTTTGAATCATCGTTCTACTGAAATGTGACGTATAGATAAACTTGTTCTGCCTCGTCTGACCAGAACCTGCA
>NW_015150839.1:625541-626545 GCF_000732505.1 Cyprinodon variegatus
CAGTTGTTGAAGTTGCTTATCTCCGGAGAAAGAAATAGCAGGGCAGCTTGGCTCTGTAGTTGATGTTGTCAGACCGAAAAGTTGATAAAAGAGTTGGAAAGTGCATGCAAATTAGTTTAAATTGGCTGCTTGGGTCTATGAAGTTAAAGAATTCTGTGCACAACCGATTAATTGCCATGGCATGTAATGGTATGAATGTCTAAGAGCTCTGAGGTGAACGTGTGATTATATAACTGGCGCTGTCTGCAAGAGTGTGTGGTGATAAGAAATCTAAGTGCGCACTAAAACATCTGTTCAAATTTAAAACTTCCATTAGATCTGTAATCGGATCTGCTTAATCACTCACTGTAATTTAATTCGGCTGAAAAACAGTGTCCCGAGGCAATAAGGTAGGTATTCAAGAGTCTAAAATATAAAGAGATAAAGTTAACAGAGGAAAGAATTGGATAAATAAATCTAAAAACATTTAAGATTAAACTAAGAAAGAAAGTGATCACTGTTAAATTTGCAAAAGACATCTGCTTCACCTTTTATTGCTTGCTGCGTCACATTTTCTAAATCTGCATGTGCCTGACTGCTGTAAAAAGTGTCCGTTTGCTCGTTCCAACGAAAGCCTTAACTATCATATGTTTAGACATTCTGGGCTGAAAAGTTAACGTCAAATATCATAAAGCGAATTTTCACATACGGTGCGGATATAACAAAGTTGGTTGTTTTAAGTTACGGCAAAGAATTATAAGTTTTTCTTCCTTTTTTCTTTCAAGAGTCAACCAACCTCTTTCCTGCCTTTCTCCTCCCACACTCTCTCTCTCTTGCTCTACCCACCCTTTCTCCTCCCACTCTCTCTCTCTCTTGCTCTACCCCCCCTTTCTCCTCCCACTCTCTCTCTCTTGCTCTACCCACCCTTTCTCCTCCCACTCTCTCTCTCTTGCTCTACCCACCCTTTCTCCTCCCACTCTCTCTCTCTTGCTCTACCCACCCTTTCTCCTCCCACTCTCTCTCTC
>NW_015150839.1:627975-629710 GCF_000732505.1 Cyprinodon variegatus
AGACTGAAGAAGAAATTGAGAACAGTCCAGTGCTTACCACCCTGTATCGCAATGCCATTGTTGAAGTTATGTCACCACCGGTGCGTAGCAGACTTGAGGATGTAGTGGGACTAACATCAATGCCACACAGAGAGTTCCGAGATCATATAGTGCATGCTGTGGAGAAATACAGAAAGGATGAGCAGAAGGCTAAGGACCAGGAAAAGATGACAATTATAGTTGGGAGAGCTCCAAGAAAAAGCCAAAGCCAAAACTCAGGCAGCAGTGGGGAAGTGACCGCACCACCAGGTAGCCGTCCCCAGACAGACACTAATCCAGTAGAACCACAAGCACCTGCTCAGCCCCCACAGCCAATAGTGAACATTTATCCTCAAACATGGAACTCACGTCCCTATGGAAACAGAGGTTGTCAGCAAAGACGACATGGTTGGTCAAACAGGGGACGGAACTATGATGCCAGACCGCCTGGATTATGCTGGACATGTAATGAACCTGGACACATTGCTGATCAATGCCCAAGAACAGATGATTCTTATCCAAGACGATCACGCGGTGGGTTCCGGCGGGGCTCCAGCAGAGGTCCATCGAACATACCAAATTGGGGATATTAGCAGTGCGCAGAGAACCCGAGACTTTGGGAAACTGAATGCCCAGTTGTAAGCACGGGCAGTGAAAATGAACCAATAATGCAAATTGAAATTGAAAACAAACAAACGCCGATGCTGGTCGATACAGGAGCATCGTATACTTGTGTAAATCCATATTATGCTACTCATCTCTCCATCTCTAATAAATTTGTTTCAACAGTAGGGTTCTCGGGAAAAATACAACTTCTACAAATGACAGCTCCTGTCCGGCTAGCAACCAATGGAAATTAAATCAAAATCCCGATCTTAGTTTCAGAAAATACACCAGTTAACCTGCTGGGAAGAGACTCATTATGTAAAATAAAAATAAGAATTTGGTGTTCCCCTCAAGGTGTTTATGTTGATAGAACCGGACTGAACCTCCAAATGTACATGCAAGCACCTGAAGCTATATAAGTATATTGGCTTGGGGACATTGGCGGAGCCATTGGGGATGTGATCTCCACATGGGGAACATACATTCAAGCAAAAATTCCAGAGGCAAAATCACCTGCATTGGAGTATCATTGTACAGTGTTCTATGATATCTCTAAACGACACAGTATTAAGAACAATGGGACAAAGACACACAAGGCAAAATGGTGGACCTTGTGACACAATACATTGTTATTGGCAAACAAGGTGCAGCGTTAAATGTTGCACCAAATGACTTCATTTCAGAATGGTACCAGGTATCAGATTCTGTACCACACATCACACTGTTTGTGAATAAAAATGGTCATGCAAAAGATCTGGGACCTATGATGAAAAACGCATGAGAGGCAAAATGGGAAGAGACAGAAAACCCACTAATATTTCAAACGCATGATGCCTCAATGATAAAGATCCTTTGTGACAAAACGATGACAGCGAAACCACAGGTAATAACAGTGCCTGTCGAACAGAACCACCAATCAAAAACAAAAGACAAACCTTTAGTGGAAGACTCAATGTTAAATGAAATGTTAACAAAAATACC
Source organism: Cyprinodon variegatus (assembly GCF_000732505.1). Taxonomy (NCBI): domain Eukaryota; kingdom Metazoa; phylum Chordata; class Actinopteri; order Cyprinodontiformes; family Cyprinodontidae; genus Cyprinodon; species Cyprinodon variegatus. Next base: position 629,581 of record NW_015150839.1, read on the forward strand.
AGATCATCTGTGGTCCAAGCATGACACGGATGTGGGACTTGTAAAATCTGCCACTCCAGTTGAGGTTGAACTAAAACCTAATGTGACTCTTCTATTCCGTCCACAGTACCCATTAAAGGCAGAGGCGGAG
>NW_015150839.1:631099-634189 GCF_000732505.1 Cyprinodon variegatus
TTTACTCCAACTCGTGTTCGGCTGTGTGTTGGGTTCTGGCCTCTTCTGAAATTGTGACAATTTTTTCATAAAATAAGTGCATTTGTTCTTGGATTGAGGAGGTAAATTAGGCATTTTGCCAATGTAACAACAGTTAAAATAAGAAACGATTGCATTGTCTTAAAGTGAATTTTATCTAATTATCTTAAAGAGTAAATATACTCATTCCAATCATTTACCTGCTCAAATTAATGGTAAATACACTGAATTTAAGACCTATTTACTTATTTCTAGATTGTTTTTCCAGTGTACTATATGCTCGATTTGTTATTTTGAGCTGTGTTATTTTATACTTAACATATTTGGACATTTGTGCTTCTTTTGCAGGCTGCATTCCACTGAGTGATAAATGGGCCAATGTCTTTTACCAATTGCTTTTTTAAATTAAATATTTATGGTCTGCTTTAGTATTACGCAATAGTCGGTATATTTTTGACACGGTGCCTCTGTTCACAGCAGCATGTTTTAATTTATCCTAAAAGTCTTTTGTCCCTCAGCCTGTTTTCATAAGACAGTGAAGATTTCAGAATGGATTTAATCTGTAAGTAATTAAAAAATGTTGTGTCACTGAGGCTATATACTCTCTTTTCCTTTTCTAAACTCACAATACTTTTGCTTCTTAATACGATGAAAATAACGGAATTAAAAACATCTCTGGGAGCACGCTGCTGAACCCGCCTACAAGTTCTGACCTTTGACCTCAGTATTTTTAGGAGAGTTTGATCCTAGCGTAGAAGGTGGTTGTTTAAATGCATTACAGAAGCATTTTGAAAAAAATATTAAAAATATTTTTTCAGAACTTTTGGCCTTTAAATTTTTCTTCTAAAGAAAAATATGAAATCTCCAAATTCCAGAGTTTGTTGTCATAAATCTTCTCCTCCATATTTTTATTTCTCCATAATGAAACTGATTCTCCATCATAACATTTATTTAAATATAATCAAATTTATTAGTTTTTCTCTAAATTCCCTCCTAAAACTTCGTAAAATTATGCTAAAGCTGAATAATGAAATAAATCTAAATCCAGGTGATTGATGGAAGCCATGATGTGAAAGATTTCCAACCTCCACATGAGCTTCTCCTTTTGTCCAGCAGATGGCAGCAGAGGATGGAGCTAAAGAAGCAGCTGAATCACCTTGATGAAAGGAGCAGAATGTGACTGGATGAACTGGCTCTGATTGAGGTTTACAGGACTAAAAAGTTTGTGTTTTTAGGTTGAACTCGGTTCTTCTGAGGATTTAAAGGATCAAATGAAAGGAAAAGGCTTCATATCCAACATGTTTACGTCACATGGATGAACCCGCNGAGCAACTCCAACCGCAATACAAATAGAGGGGAGTAACGTTTGGTACCACCTCAGTCACTGCACTAAACTTCATACGAAAAACAAAGTGAAGAAAGATCGAAGTGAAGTGTGTGAACAAAAAGGTGGTGACGATGAGGATGTTACTGACACTTGTTCAACTATACTCGTTGGCTTCTGCGCCTGAACTGGGGACAGCGGAGACAGAGATGGACTGTCACAGTGTGCAACAGACACCATGGAACCAGCCAATCTCGACTAAACGACAAGAAGTCTCGGTCCTGAGACCTGACTACAGAAGGCCAAAGACCAAGAAGCTCCTGGCCAGACGACGTGTGATGACAGCATCACAGGGGGGATCCATCTCCAAACAATTAGATAAGTACAACATACGCAATGACAATCCAGACAAGCACATGTCACTATTTCTGCCAGCCAAAATAGAACATGCTAGTTTTAGCAAAAGTTCAAACAGTCCAATATTTAATCATAAAATACGCACGATTAGACAAGCAGAATTAAAATGGATATGGAAAGCTGGGATAGTTGATACTGAGGCCGTCCTCGACTCTAACACTCTTTTTGAAGCAGAAGTAAAACATGACTCAAGAGTATTGTGTGGAAGACGACAGGAAAAAGACAGAGAAGTAAGGACAGCAGGTCCCTGTAAAATCACGTTTTAGATAATGGACATTGGATTTGATATAGTAGTAAAAATAAAACCTAGTTTAGCATATGACAACACTTATACTTATAACATTTTAATGACTAACCCTAATAAAAACGCAAAGGTACAAGGAGAAGGTGAGCTAACTCGCATAAGGATAACTGATTTAAACGGTGAAGTAACTAAGGCAAAAGGAAGAATAATGATAAAGGTTGCAGATAAAGATGCAGACTATGACCTATCAAAAAGAAACTTCATTATTTTTAGCTTGTTGCCTGGCACTAACAGACGCCAAATGTGTGGTTCGTTTGCATTCCAAGATGAAAAGATACAGGATGAAAAAGGTATAAACTGTAAACTAGTGGTTAAAGAGACGAATTGTGTTGTGTTTGTTGAAGCACATGTGATAGCTTTCCTGATAGGGAAGGAATATGATTTAAGAGTAGAATCAACAGATGGTGAGAGAATAGAGTCTAGTCTTCTATGGGCATCCACAGAAGATGAGACTCTTCCAGAGGACGATACATGCTCTCCAAATCTTCCTCCAGAGGATGACATTTCTATGACAACACCAGGACATTGAGATCAAGTAAGACGTATAAATGCAGACCTTCCAAATTTAGAACAGCTCCCGATTTCTAGTGAAGTGCATGATAAAGGCCCATCACCCCGAATTCCCGCTAAAATAGATGACCCTCTACCCGAACGAGACGCACCTACCACAACTAGGGCGACGACCACAACCTTGAAAACAACGCCACCCCCGAATAAGGAAGGGATGAATGCTAATGATAATATCGATAAGCAGACAGAAGTAGATCATCAATCAACGCGCATCTCAGCAGATGATGTCAAACAGGAAGAAGACGATGCCAAAACATCCAAAAATAATAACCAACCGAATAATGTAGATGGCCAACTCCCATTAAATCAGGAGACTGATGTGGTGACACTGCCACCTGTAGAAGAAGGAACAACCAGAAAGATTGGGGGATCAAACAAGTTTGGTTGTTCTGAAAATCAGGGCTGTCGCGATTATCAGGGAGACCTTGATACATTTTATAATGCACGCCATACAAAT
>NW_015150839.1:636344-637826 GCF_000732505.1 Cyprinodon variegatus
CTGATGGAGGAGACTGAGCCTGAACTGGCCTATGATTTCACATCTTCTACAGGTCAGATGTTGCTAATAATCATCAGCTCCGAACTTCTCCTCTCCCCACAGCCCCACTGACATGTCCAACATTGGAGATGAGAAGCTGCAGAGCAGTGAGATCAGCAGAGAGTAAAGCCTTGTTTCCTCCTATAACTCAGCCAAGGTTACTGATGTCAAACCTGTGATGGTTTCTAACAAGCTTCTCCTGTAGGGCTGGAAGAGGGAAGGGTTGTGATGTTGAGGAGGAGGATAAAGAACATCAAATCTGGGAGGATGAATCTAGCAGGAAATAAGGCAAGCCAAAAGGGACCAAACTGGGCCCTTTTACCACACGTTTGGTTGAAAAGCCATGAAAAATGCCTTCTAAAAGTCCCGCTGTGCTACCCTCACAGTGCATGTGGTTAGTTAGAAACCCTCCAAGAAACCACAAGGCTTGACATTTCTAGTACTTTATGAAGTCGTCATTCCACAACTACCATAAAACTGAAGAATACAGGAATAAGGCAAACTTTACTCACTTAAATCACAGTATGAGTAAGCATAAATTAAGTACATTTCAGTTAGCCTCCATGAATGAAGAAAATGAGAGAAGTTATCATGTTTGCATGAATTAGGATCTTAGCATGAGCTAACATTAGCGGGTAAGATGTAAACATGGAAAACACACACGTAGGTCTTAATATGAAAAAAACAATCATCCCTTTATAATACTCACAGATAAATATTCTCCAAGGCCAAAATGTTTGTAAACTTTAGACAATATGACTTCAGCTGACTGCTTGGCTGGATGTGATCAATTCAGCTCTGCTGAGTAGTTATCAAGGAAAAACAACCTGAGCAGGTGACATAGCTGCTGACGATGCTGTTTGTTACAGTCAAGAATATATACTTTTTAAAATCTACTTACAAACTGATGAATTTCATCATAATTATTACTTAAAATTTCTAGATTTAACTGATATGTAATGCTAAAATCTGAGTTGTATCTGCAATACTTTATTCCTCCACCAGATGGCACTCACACGGGAGCTGATCCACAAAAACCTTTTCTGTGCAAACCATTGAATTAAATGATGTGGCTTATTACCCTGTAAAGCCCCTGTCACACCTTGTCCATTTAGCCAGTGTATGCTGGACTTTTATGTCTATCCAAGTCAATGCAAGTTCTAATAATTACTGTTATTGATCTTTATTATTTTATTCAGTATCATGTTTATCCATAGGATGATCTGACGGTTCTCAGAAACAAAATGTAATGATCAATAAAAGGGGAACACAAAAAATGCACAAGCAGCCTATTGATCCTTTACTAGCTCACTGATTTACCTTCACTCTGAGATTTGCACTGTAATGTTATTAGAATAAACATATATACTACATCTGACCTCAATGTCTGTAGTTTGCAGAGGGGAGACTGGAGAAACCCACTGAGCTCCTTCATTCCAGGGT
>NW_015150839.1:639843-641764 GCF_000732505.1 Cyprinodon variegatus
AGTGATGTCATCATCTGATGAACATCTGCTCTCCACATTAGTGATGGGTACAGCAACAGCGACATGCATGGAGCCCATAGAGCTAAACACTGTATCGGTGCGCGTGTCGTTTCCAGAAAGTCATGTGACCGATACAGGAGTTGTTTCTAACTGACTGACTAACTAAACTGGGTTTAAAGACGGATCTGTCAACATTATGCATCTGCTAAAAAAAATGTCATTTATTTTGCGGTTTATCATTAAAATGATCAAGAATTTTGGAGCCTAAAAGGAATAGGAACGTTTCAGCCGCTAAGTTTTTATTTCAATTTTCTCTTTGTGTCAAACTTTTTCTCTCAGTTATCACTCAACTTATCTGAATTACAGTTAATTTCAAATTGACCCTTAGCTTATTTACTAGTTTTACTGTATTTACTGTTTTAAAATTATATTTCAAAAACCTAGTTCACAAGCATCCTTATTCACATTTCCCCTTATATACAGTTATATATTTTTACATTATTTATTAACTCTATCTAAAAATATTAAAGATATTTTCAATTTAAACAGATTTTACATAATACTATATAACCTACAATAACTTAAATGATATCATTGTACTATGTCATCAAATCAATTCAGTGTATTCTGTACAATAAGCTGCCTGTAGTGTCTTTAAATGTCCAGTAGGTGTCAATATTTTGTGAGACAGTGTCAACGCAGCATCAATCCAGTTTGGCTTCAAGATGCCTCATTAACTGTCACTGCTCCTCATCAATTTCCTGTGTTTGACACCACAACAAATCTCTTCAGTCTCTTCAGGTCCTGGTTCAGCTGCAGACCTGCTGTGTCTCTGCTTTGGTTAGAAGCTCCATTGAACCACAGTGACTGAGACAAACAGAGAAGCTGAGCAACAGCTCAGACTTCTTGTTCACTAGGGCTGGGTTAAAAAATAGATTTAGTTGATTTTGAATCAATCCCTTTACATTTTTGCAAAATCGATGCTTAGGGAATGAGATCGATTAGTTTTATAGTGACGCATGTGACATTCAAATGAGCAGAAATGATGCACTCAAGATGACTTCAAGCCAGAGAGCTGCAAATATAATCAATAGGTTGACTGAAAACATTAAACAACAGGGGCTGACCAGCAAACACCCTCTAATTGTTACAGCACATATGTGTTGTGCAGTGAAGACAATGCAGTTCATGCATGTCTGCTGTGTCCGTGCTGTGTCAGGTCTGCTCGCTCAAGTGAGGCTTCACTTTTTTAGAAACAAGTTTGCACTTTTGCACATCTCAAGTTTAAACTGTCTGATTTACAAGTTTGCACTTTGTGTTTAATGTGACAGAAAAAAATTAAATAAATGAGTATTTTCAAACCCAGTTGAACCACTTTCATTATTGTAAAACAGATCGAATCAAAATTAATCGATTTAACTGTATTAATCAAAATCAAATCGATTGAGGATGTTAGGTTTATTCTTTATACATGATGTGCATTGTTATTCTGTTAGCCAGATTAGAGAGAGCAGAAGGTCTTTCTTCACATTGTGGATGTCACTGTGTGTATGGAGGCCATCTAATCAGGACAGCCTTCATGTCTTTAGAAATACACAGGATATGGGCACATCTTGGAGCCGGACTGGTAAAGGGGAGCTATCTGAAATTCTTGGTCATAGAGGCAAGATGCATACAGGTCAGGGCATGGATTGCATGTCAGTTTCTCATACGGACAGCTGAGCTTCCACCTGATGCAAAACAAGGATTCATGAGATATAAGAAGGAGGAGATGACCTTATTCGGGGCTCAATCTTTGCTCAACTTTGCCGGACGCTCGCTGTTGTTTTTTGAGCCCACAGCTGAGAAACGATAAAATAATCCCCTTAAAGGAAAATTCCGGTTTTTAACACTTTTAGCCCATTTTCTGTAGTGTCCAGGA
>NW_015150839.1:644218-653270 GCF_000732505.1 Cyprinodon variegatus
GCTAAGCCGACGCTTAAAGCCACTGGAATGTTTTTAAACCGGAATCTTATGGTTGACACGCTTTGCCGGGGTTAGATGGTGTGAACAGGAAATGTCCAGACGCTGTTCTTGCTGTTTAAAAAGCTGATTTATTCCCACTCTTGCTGCTTACAAAACAAACAAAAAAAAATCATAAAACAGCCAGCTGTGAATTGACAGCGTTTCCCCACCATGCGGTCAAACCGATTTGCCCTTTCCGGAGAAACACACGCCCATACACACATCATTTCCCCTCTTTTATAGAGCTTATACATAATGGCTTCTACAGGATGATCTGAACGTTCCTAGAAATTATCAATAAAAGGTGAACACAGACAAACTCCTCTGCTGAAATAGTGAAGACAACAAATAAGTGATTTAAAAGTCATCTCTCCTTTAACATGTTCAAATGAATTTTTTTAGCTATTTTGATCAATTATAATTTTATCATAAAAATGAAAGCCTATAATCTATTTCTGTGTAGGTTTATTTTCCTTTTATTCAACGTGCAACAGTTACTGCATCTGAAATATTGACCTTTCAGAAGGCTTAGTCAGAACTTTACCCAAATCATCATCACAGTATCACAGCAGTGTCTTAATAAATCTGTCTGCATTTGTTGTTTCTTTTGCATTTAACAAAAACCCTCTGATTTAACAGTTTGGCTGATAATTCTCCATTTTTCACTTTCCTCCCAGTTGTTGGAAATGTGTTCATGAAGCATCTGATCAAATGCAAATCCCTTTATTTTCCGACACTGGAGAAATTTACTCTCTGCCTTTAACCAATCCCCTTGGGGAGCAGTGGGCTGCCATTGTGTGGCACCTAGGGAGCAGTGTGGGGTTAAGGGTTTTGCTCAGGGACCCAGAGTTGAGGTTGTGTGGATCAAACTGGGTACTTGCAACCTTCAGAGCACAAGCGCACAGCTCTAACCACTAGAAAGCAGCCTATTGTTTGTTTACTAGCTCACAGATTTACCTTCACACTGAGATTTGCACTGTAATGTTATTAGAATAAACAAATATACTACATCTGACCTCAATGACTGTAGTTTGCAGAGGGGAGACTGGAGAAACCCACTGAGCTCCTTCATTCCAGGGTCCAGGTTGATTCCTCTCAGGTCCAGTTCTGTCAGATGGGATGGATTAGACTTCAGAGAGGAGCCCAGAGAAGCCCAGCTGATCTCCGACAAACTGCAGTTCTTTAATCTGAATAAAGAATCAAAGATTTTAGCTGAATTCAGCAGAATGTACATTAGGACTTTTCATTAAAACATTCCACCAGTAGAACACAGGCCTCCCAAGCAGTAATATGGCCCTGTATTGTGACACACACAGTCAGACCTAAAGCAAATTTTAATGAATTGTTCCTTGGCAGGATGTGCACCTATGGTGAAAATGTCCCGAAAATCTGTTCATAAGTTTTAAAATAATCCTGCTAACAGACAGAGAGAGACAGACGGACGGACAGACAGACAGACAGACTGGCTGCCTAATGAAGATTGGCAGAACACAGTGTTGAGATCAAATGTCAGTGATGTGACAGGAGCGAATCCCGTCTGAAGTCACACCTCCTCAACTGAGTTTATTTAAGGAACTAGCTTCTATTCAACTTCCTGTGTGCAGTGGCCTTTTGCCGAGTAGACTAACCAGTTCTCAACTGAAAGCTACACTAAAAATCAACCAATACCGAGTCAGACTACCTTTCCTAGGATTCAGAAGGAGCTGATCATAGTGACCGTCTTTTCCTGTGAATCAAACCAAGTTCAACGCCATGTTACCGAGCTCTGGTCAACCTATACCTAACTGCCATCAGAAAAGCTGGGCCTGATTGCTGTTTGTCGAGGAACCGTTAGAAGCCACTGACCCATGCCATACACAAGCCTGCCACTGCCTGAGACGCCGCTGCCTGAGACGCCACCACCAACTTTAGCCAACTTTGCCTGCCTTCAGCCGCAGCTACCCGAGTCACGTCTATCAGTTACCTGCCATAGCTAAAGGGACACGTCCCGGGCTACAGCGAATTTGTCATTATCTTTGCACCCCATTCTGTTGTTAATAAAGTGTTATCTAACTGTTTGGTCCGCATTGAATTACTGGATCTTTCTGTTCTGAGCTCAGAGTTAAAAAAAAATTACCCCTACAAATTTACCTCTTGTTATTGAATCGGATCAAACCAAATCTCTTTGAGAAATGCTGTTGGATGAACACACTGGACCGAAGACAGGGCCTTCGATCTGCAAAGAACCAAAGTGAGGTGAAAAGTCCCTTCCATTCCACTGACCCAAACAATAACATCCATCTTTCCTTCTTTCCATCTGATGCTTAATAAAGATGATCTGCTTGGGTGACCTAGGTAGAATAAATAGTTGTGTTTTATCAGAAAGATGCTTTGTGATTCAACTGCTGATGGTTTAAGAGGCTTAACTGAATGCTAAGGCTCACTGAGTGGACTGAACTACATGGGTCTGAAGAGATTACTACAGTGGACTGGCTAGCATCATTAGCTCCTAGCTACCTCAATCCAGCTACATTATAGAGGCCATGTTATGAGCTCTAACCGTTGCTGTGTTTCAGCTGGACTCGCTCAGACCAGACCTCCTGGGGCAGCTAAGCTAACCCATTCTCTTTTAGCTGGACCACAGTTTAATGCATTTCTGAGTCCTTGTTCATTTTTCACTGTTAAACAGGATGAAACTTCACTATTTTGACTGCATTTATTTCTGCATCAGTGTTTATTCATCTGATGCTATTTTTAAAGAACACCTTCAATTCATTAAGCCTTAAAAATCTTCAAAGACTCTTGAATCACCCTTCAAACTCACTTTTTCCCTTTTATTTGCTTATTTACACTTTTGAAAGGAAGGAAAGTCTAGCATCACCTTATATGGTAATGGTGTTGTGTGGATAGAAAGGCAAACTGCCGCTTGAGGAACACCTTCTCACTGGGTGTAGTGTTTTTAGATAAATTGGAAAACATTGAGAGGCTCTCTGCCAGTTTGCTGCTTCCTCAGCTGATGGTCAGGATGAAAAATGGCCTAAGAGCGACTGTGAGATTTTCAACTGACTAGAATAAATTATGTTAATGCTTAAACATGGTTCCTTCTTTGTGTACACTATCTGAGAAGCTTCCCTCGGACAGGGTGATCAAAATGATCATCAAACAAGTATAAACAGTTGTCTTTTGCTGAACTCTTGCTGTTGTTTCCTGAGTTTATTATGTCAGAGTGCCTCACAACAGCTAATTTCACCTGTTGTAGTGATGTGTTTCAACAAATGTTAAAGGAATATGTTTGGATTTAATTAACACATTTTAGCCTCTCCTGTTCTTGAGAACAGCAGCCTCGACTGAGCTCCTCCTGCCTGTTTGAACCACAGTTTATCCTTAACCACACAAAATGCTTTGTTCAAATCAAAAGGGCTTTGGAGTGCTGTTGGTGACTTGGGCTCTCAGAAAATCTATGTTTTTATCACATTTTCCTCAAGTGATTTTTGATACTTTTGTACAAGTTTTCTTAACTTCTAACTGAAAGGATTACCGAAATAAAAGGACTGGATGGTCTTTGAAAGAGCTGATATTTGATGGATCTTCACCAGCCTTGTCCTTCCTCCCTCTGAGTAATTTTACCTGGGTGGATCACCTGGCTAGGTCTCTGGCCTCTTTAAAATCTACAATAATTCACAAAAACAGGTACTCATGTCACAAAGTAGCAGTAAGAAATCACTTCACAATGAAGAAGACTATGTCACTATGGATGTTTTGAAAGACATGTTGGAAGAACAAAAGAAGTTTTACACTGGCATGCTTGATAGGCAAGAATCAAGCTTCCTGTCTTTCACAAAAACAATGCTGGATTCTGTAAACACTAGAATTGATGGGATTATTTAAGATGTCCAGGAGGTGAAGACCAGCCTTCAGTTCTCCTAAGCTCAAATTAATGATTTTAGGGCAATGGAGAAGGTGGACTCATTTGAGTCTGCAGCAGCTGTCCTCATTGTGCACTAACTCTCAAGTGAATGATCTTGCCTCAAAAATTGATTTCCTTGATAATGAGAGTCGCAGAAATAATCTGATAATCGATGGCTTAACCCAGGATAGTGCATTTGAATCTTGGCCAGACTATGAGAAGAAAATGAAGGAATTTTTTAATGACAAGCCTAAAATTGATCCGAAATCTATTGAAATTGAAAGAGCTCACGGTAATGGAAACAAACAGGAAACAACAGCAAAACCAAGACCAATTGTTGTAAAATTTCTTCGCTACAAGGACAAAGAACTTATTCTCACAAAGGCAAAAGCTCATCTAAAAAATACTGGTGTCTATGTTAATGAAGATTTTTCAGATCGAATCAGGAAGAAGAGGGCCAAGCTGTTTCCAGCTATGAAACAGGCCAGAGAGAGGGGAAACTTTGCTGTTATTAGCTATAATCGACTCATAGTTAAACCCTGTCAACAGCAGGATATGGAAACAGTGAAATATAAATCACTCCTCTCATTGTATGTATGGTGATTTCTCCTGATCCAGTCCACATGCATGAAGATTTCTCCTGATCCAGACCAAAACAGTATTCTACAACAGAACTATTTTGGCTCCACTGAATACTATTGTGAAAGTACTTTTAAAAATTTGATAAACTCTCTTAGTATTAGAAATTCATTTTCTTTCCTTCATATTAATGTTCATAGTTTGTCCAAAAACTTTGAGGGTTTATCCACTTGCCTCGAAAATCTAAATGATACTTTTAATGTGATAGAGCTAACTGAAAAATGGCTGACTGACATTTCAGCTGAGAATTTTCATCTAGAAGATTACAAACATAGTTTCAGATGTAGAGAGGGAAGGGTGGGTGGAGAGGTTTCTCTATTTATCAATTCCAGTCTACATTATAAAGAAAGATGTGACATTGAAAAGTGTTTTAATTCTTCCTCTGAAGTAGTAGCAGTTGAAACTAATTCAGTAATTATTTTATGTATCTATAGACCACCCAATTGTGACGTTTCTGCATTTATTACTGACATCTCAAATGCTCTGGATATTATTTCTAGTGAAAGGAAAAACTGTTACATAATGGGTGACTAACATTAACATTAATATTGAAAATTGTCAGGGAAGTAAGTTAATCAAAAAAATTTACGGACACTATGTATTCTTATAGCTTTAGTCCTACAATTTCTGTCCCCACCAGAGTAACCAATACCTAAGCAGCTCATATAGATAATATTTTTACCAATGTGTATAACAAGACAATGAAACCCGGTGTACTGTGCATTGATGTGGCTGATCACTGTCCCATATTTTTGATCACTCTTAAGGAGAGTGTTGGGATCTGGAGTAGTTCCACCTTTCTCCAGCAGAGTTCGCCGTGGATCCTCCTGAGCTGAGCCTTCGACACACCTGAGGCGCATCTCATTATCAGGAGGATCCTCCAGTATATAACCGGCCTTCAGACCTTGCCTCAACACCGCAGTGTTTATCCAGTTTGGTTAGCACCTGAGCCTAGCATCTCCTGAGTACTTTCGTTGTCTCTGTTTCCTGGTTGGATTCTAATCCCTCTTTTTCTCTGCTTACAGGAATCCAGTTTCCCTTGTAAGCTCTGGATGAGCTTAACCTGCCGAGCCTGCCCTCTGAGCCAAACCTGAAGACTCTTCTCTGGATTCTCATGCTGCTCTGGACAAAGAGCTGGAAACCCAAAGTCAAGGTCTGCCCTCACGCTAGAAGCAAGACGCTGAAGCGGTTACTGAACTCTGCTGAACTAAACAATCTCTGGATCCAACAGTTCCTCTCTCAAAGCCAAACCCGGACTCCTCAAGGTATAAATCAGAAACTCTCAAACTCAAACTCATCTGCTCCCAAGCTAACTGAACTGTCATCCTCACAGACTCCAGTGAACCTGCCCCCCAGGCCTGAACCAGTTCCTGTGTTTAATCCATGTGCTTGTGCTTAATAAAACTTGTTAAACTTTTCATCTGTCTCCGTGGTGTTCTTCATACTGGGCTTTTCTGAAACCCATCATGACAGAGAGTAGAAATTGCCCCTCCTTACAAAACAAAAGATATAGACAAACTTTCAGTAAAACAAATTTTACAAATTTCAAACAAGCAGTGAGTCAGTTAACATCGAGTGAAATCTATCAAACAGTTGGTAATCAGAAGGCTTTTTCATTGTTTATTAAAAAAAAGTTACTAAGGTTTACAACTCATGTTTTCAATTACAAAATACAAAATATCCAAACCGTGGATAACTCCAGCATCAGAAAGTCGCTGAAAAACAAAAATAGATTATATAAGAAATACATTCTTTGTCCTACCCCATTTAATTTGTTGCAATTTAAAAAATATAGAAATAGGCTAAATCATGTCATAAGAGGAGCAAAAATCCACTATTACAACGTGAAATTAGTAGAACAAAAACAATACATTTTCCTTGTGGAGAACCATTAATTGTATTCTTAACAAAAAAAAAACATTGTAAGAGGCAGTTACCAAAGAAATTTAAGATAAACGACTCTATTGTGTTGGTATCTGGAGGCTTGTCTACCTTTGTCCACCAGAGGGAGCCTGAGATCTTCCTCCTGAGGGCGTGAGCTGACTTCTGCACACCTGTTTCCCATCTGCTCATCTGGAGGCCTTCTTAAGGAGGAGGAGGCTGACACTTCCCTGCCAGAGTGTTTGCCAGTAATGGTACCAGCAAACCTGAGCCAGCTAACTCTGATCTGTTTTTCTGATTTTTTTGAGAACCTCTCTGACTCTGTGTTCTTCTGCCTCTCAGATTCTGACATATCTGGTTATCTGTCAACTCCTGGAGAAAACTCTCGCTGCCTGGAACTTGCATGTCTGCCCTCCACCACAGCCTCCGTCTGCGCCTCTGCCCGCCGATCAGCCTCTGGACTCTCAAGGTTACCCCCCTGCCGGTCAGAATACCCCCTGAGCAGGTATTAACCCAAACCGCCATTAAACAGCAAGTTTCCTGGATCCACTCTAAACAATCTGTCCTCCTCTTGTTGCTTCCCTCCCATGACCAGCCTGAAGAACCAAGACCCAGTTTACATTTCTCTGAAAACATTGTCAATAAACCTTTTAACTTTTTCCCTGTCTCTTTAGTGTTTCTGCATGTGGGTTAGAAGATTATACCCCAACATGACATATTGTATCAGATCCGCAACAAATTGCCAAAAGATTTAATGCTTTTTTTTCTGATGTAGGTCCAACATTAGCTTCCAATATTCCATCTAGTCATTTTGGACCACTAGATTATATGAATGCTTCAACGTCTGAGGAATTCAACCTTACTTCTGTTACCGAGGATGAAATCAGAGATATAATTATCAATTTAAAAGACTGTTCATCAGGACATGATATGATTGACAGTAAAAGATTAAAAGAAATGTACCCTGATATCATCAAACCATTAATCTATAATTAACTCTTCTTTAGAAAGGAGTTGTGCCTGTAGAGTTAAAAATAGCTAAAATTACACCAGTTTATAAAGATGATGACCCTGCTATTTTTAACAATTATAGACCAATTTCAGTGTTACCAGCCCTGTCCAAAGTTCTTGAAAAACTTGTTTACACAAGATTAATTCAACATTTGGACAAAAATAATATTTTATTGTCAGGGTTGGTTGAGGTTTGGAGGACCCAAATGCAGAGGCAGAGAGGCTGAGGTGAATACTTGTAGTTTTAATGAAAAAATGGTTAACAAAGGCAGTCCAAAAATCCAACTAAAATGTAACAGACCAGAACCGTGGAGACATCAAGGGAAAACACGTAGAAGGAGCCAGGGAGAGACGAGAGGGTGAGATTGCAACCAACAAGGAGTGAGAGCAGAGGTAGAGCATAAATAGCTGACAGAGACAAAGGGAGGGCTAACGAGCTGACAAGGAGCAGGTGTGAGGAGACAACGAGGGAGCCAAGGGGAAAGAACACACACACCAGAGGGCAACAGAGGACAACACGAGAACTAACATAAATCTAGAAATACAACAAAATATGAATTAAACCAATAAAAACTAGAGAACAAGGAGCAAAGTAAAGCATAACATAACCAAAACCATGACATTTATATGCACACCAGCATGGTTTTAGGAAGAAACACTCTACGTACATGGCACTTGTCCAATTTTTGACTGAAATATACAAAGCAAAAGATAGAAAAGAAAACACTGTAGGTATTTTTCTGGATCTTTCAAAAGCATTTGATACCGTTAACCATATTATTCTGTTAAAAAACTTTCACATTATGGTATTCGAAATAAGTCACTACTCTGGTTCACTAGTTACCTTTCAGACCGGTATCAAACTGTCAACTATAATGGGACACAATCTCCTCTCCTTCCTCTTCAGTGCGGTTTACCACAAGGTTCCATCTTGGGTCCCCTGTTATTTTCAATATATGTTAATGACCTCCCTAATGTTTCAGATAAACTTTCTAAAATCTTATTTGCAGACGATACTAGTGTGTTTTACTCCCATAAAACCCCTGAAATTTTAATAAAGGAAGTTAATGATGAACTTGACAAGTTATCCTCTTGGTTCAAGTCCAACAAATTGTCACTTAACATAAAAAAACAAGTTATATATTTTTTGGTTATAAATTTGATACAGTTAAATCTCCAATGAAAATTCAAATTGATAATACTTCTATTAATAATGTTAGATCTGCTCGTTTCCTCTGTGTTATTCTAGATGATTCTTTATCCTGGAAACCTCACATTAGTGCCATAAGTACAAAAATAGCCAAAGTGGTCGGTATACTAGGAAAAATCCGGCACCTGATTAATGAAAATGTTGCAATTATGTTATATTATTCAATGTTATATCCATATATTATTTACTGTAAGGTATCTTGGGCTAGCACCCACCTGACTAAACTTGAATCTGTTTTTCGACTTCAGAAGCGAGCTTTAAAGGGATAGTTCGGGATTTTTGACATGAATCTGTATGGCATCCCCATCACCAGTGTCATGCAATCACACTGACTTACCCCTGGCAGCGTCCTGTGAGCAGAGTTCTCGTCCAGTTTTGGTCAAGCC
>NW_015150839.1:656710-658748 GCF_000732505.1 Cyprinodon variegatus
GGCTTGACCAAAACTGGACGAGAACTCTGCTCACAGGACGCTGCCAGGGGTAAGTCAGTGTGATTGCATGACACTGGTGATGGGGATGCCATACAGATTCATGTCAAAAATACCGAACTATCCCTTTAAAGAAAATTACCATGTATTTACTAAAATATTTTGGCACTTAGATAAGGTAGTCATGAAGAAAACATTGTTTGGTTAGATAGAATGTTTACATTAAAGTCTTTAATTTGAACCATTTCCGTGTCTGGTTAGGAAAAAATTGCTATTAAAACCCTACATTGTCTTTATTAAAATGTGTTTAAAGTGAGATCGCAAAAAAGTGATTGCCTAGAAACAAAGAACAGGGAAGAAAAGCTCAGAGGTGGGCAGTTCCTAATACTCCTGTAAACCTGCTTAAACTCTGAATGATAAAACTCAAAAGACTTAAACTTTTGCTGCTTGTAAATAAAGGAACTAAATGATGGATCTACGTGGAACAGGCAACAAATACTAAGGTTTAGTTGAGTTTCCGGTAATAGTCCAAATAAGAACTATTTTTTTTAGTTCAATTAAATTCAATTTAGTTGATTTTTATAGCACCAATTAACAACACATGTCATCTTAGTCAAATTGATTCAAAGTTTTCTATCTAAGGAAAATCAGTTGATTGCATTGGTAGTTGCATAAGTAAAAAACGTGACACACAGACAGCACTATGCATCACAACATGGTTTGATATATTTTCAGTTTTTAAAGTCAAAGATGTTTTATCACACCTCACTCAAAGCAAATAAATACATAATATGATTTGGTGTTTTGCTTTGATCAGTAATATTTAGATTTTATTATAGATAGATAGATGCATCATCTGACAAATGTGAGTCCTTATTAATGTTTGCTATGGTAATATTCTTTCTCCATCATCACTGTAGCTGGATGAGACACCATAAAGTTTCCATATTGTTTAATGACAGCTGGGATTCGTCTCTGTTTTAGTTTGGTTTCTCTTTTTTAATCTTGTTCTACAGACATTACATTGCTCAGTTCCAAACAGAAAAACCCTTCATGTCTTCAGAAAGAAAATAAGGCTGTATTCATTCAATATGCAAACTACTGCACCTCCAAGCCTGTAATACTTTTCATTGGATGGCTGTTGCTAGATTGGTAAATGATCAGTCTTGCAATTAAAAGGTTTTGGGTTCTATTCCATCGTTCCTAGTTGACCTGTCATTTCCTTTGGGCAATGCACTAAACTCTAGATGTTTATCAGTCTGAGTTTTGATGAGTCAAAGTGTGAACATTAGAGATACTGATGGGATGAATGTGACCAAGATTAAAAACACATTGAGAGTTAAGTATGATTTGGAAAGAGCTTAATAAATCTAGTCCTTTAATGGTTTATTCCATGTTGTGTAACTAATAAAGACATTAATAATATTCAGAACTGAGAGTTTCAATTTTTTTCCAATTCTCACTAAGTTTATCACATAAACATTCAAAATTATAAAACAAGGCCTCAAATGTAACTTGGATGGATATTCAGACCTGAGAATTTCCAGTTTGCAGTTTGGACTCTTCAGTCCAGAAAACAGCAGCTTCAATCCAGAATCCTGCAGCTTGTTGTTATTCAGATCCATCTCTCTCAGATTAGAGGACTGGGAGCTGAGAACTGAGGCCAGAGCTTCACAGCTTCTCTCTGAGAGGTTACAGTCATTCAGTCTGAAGAGACAGAGACAGAAATGAAGAACTATGATTTAATAAAACAAAAAATAGCATATTAAACAGAACAGATGAAACACATGTTTCTATGTTGTGTGACAAAAGAAAAAAGATTAAAAAAAAATGTAAGATAAAAGTATTGTATGTAATTATATGACATTACCGGGGGTATATGAAAACCAGGGTGTATGAAACAATTTTGTATAACTGCATCAAAATTTACAGGAATGCTTTTCAGATTTATAGAAGCCCTGCAGCGCAGGTGGTTGCTTTTGCAATCCAACAGACCCTGGAACAAACTACAGGCAAGAGCTCTATTATTCAAATAAATGTT
>NW_015150839.1:659627-662537 GCF_000732505.1 Cyprinodon variegatus
TGTATTATAGGTATTTGGTCAATTAACGGACAGTGCCAAAAGATAACCGTTTATTGGCTAAATAAAATACATTTGTGACAAATAGAGACCGCGGGCGCAATGTAGTTTGTTTGAGTGGAGTTGCCATATCGTTACGAGTGGCGTTGCCATATAGTGACGGGCAGAGTTGCCATATTATGACGTCATCAAAAGGTGCAGGCCCCCGAGTCAATCTGGTACCTACATCGGCCTCCTTATTTTCAATGACTTCGAAGGATCCAGTCTAGGTAGACCGCGTCCTTGGAGGATGCAGCCCAGGTTTTCGAACAGAGCCTCTGATTAAGAACAGGGCTGCCCGCACTGACGCAGCTCAGGGATTACGTCACACGGAGCGTCGTGCGCAGTAAAATCAGGACATTTCCTCACTTTCTAAAAGAAACCGGGACGCCCGGGACAGGACGTGAAATACGGATATGTCCCGGGAAATACGGACGTTTGGTCACCCTAACTACATGCTTTTTGCAACCTCCTCTGACATGAAGTGCTTTGGTTGTGGACAGGAGGGACACGTTATTAAAGTGTGCCCTGAAGGGGCCGGGCGGCGGCCCGCTGCTGCTGAGCAGATGGGGGCCCCGCCTAGTTTGGCTGCTGCTGCTGCGGGGGAGGGGCCCGCTGCTGCTGCTGCGGAGGAGGGGGTAACCGCTGCTGCGGAGGAGGAGGAGCCCGCTGGTGCTGCGAGAGAACCCGCTGATGCTGCGGCGGAGGAGCCCGCTGCTTCTGCAGGGGAACCCGCTGCTACGGCGGCGGAGGAGCCCGGTGCTGCTGCGGGGTGAACCCGCTGCTGCTGCGGCGGAGGAGCCCGCTGCTGCTGCAGGGGAACCTGCTGCTGCGGAGGAGGAGCCCGCTGCGGAGGAGGAGGAGCCTGCTGCTGCTGCTGCGGAGAAGGAGCCCGCTGCGGAGGAGGAGGAGGAGCCCGCTGCTGCTGCGGGGGAACCCGCCGCTGCTGCCGCGGAGGAGCCCGCTGCTGCTGCTGCTGCTGGGGAACCCGCCGCTGCTGCGGTGGCGGGGGTACCACAGTGGTGTCGGAGGGACCTGCGGTGGCTGCGGAGGAGCCAATGGTGGAGGAGCCTGCTCGAGGTATTGTTGAAGCGTCAGTCCTTAAGACAGTGAAATCTGTGAAGATGATTGTGTGTGTGAGGAAGGATGGGAGCACGGTGCTGAGTGGTGATGGGGTGAATGGTGGTGAGGGTGAGAGCGCAGGTGGGGAGAGAGACGGTGTGCAGGGAAAGCAGGAGGGGGTTAAGGGTGATGAGGGGTATTTGACGTGTGGAGTTCAGGGAGAGAAAGGTGAGGTGGAGGTCAGAGGACAGGTTGAAGGTTCAACTAAAAACAGTGTGGAGTTGTTTTGTGGAGGTGGCGTGGAGGGAAAGAGGGGTCAAGCAGAGGAGGTGATGGAGCTGGAGGCTTCTGCACCCAAGAGAAAAAGTAAGAGGAAGAATGTGGTGGCTGCTGCACAAGCCAGCAAGCTGGCCAGCAAACAGGCCAGCCAGCAGGCTGCAGAGAAGGAGGAAGAGTCAGACAGCAGCGATGCTGAGAGCTGGGTCTCTGACACCAGTGAGGTCTCTGTGTGACAGTCCAGCGATAAAGAGCCTTTATACCCCGCAGAATCTTTTAGGAATTTTTTAGTGAATACCAAATGTTTTAAGGGATTTAAAATAGAGGCATACTTTCCTAATTTAAGATTATTTTATTCATCTGCAAGGTATCACATCAGCAACAAGGGGTCATCAGGTTTAATTGATAGACAAATCTTTAGATTAAGGAAAATAATGTCCAAAATCAGAAAACAGCTTTAAACAGAATGATGCACAACAGCATTTTATTACTTTTTATAGTTTTTTGGTGTGTTGGTTTTAGCCTCTTACCCATTATGGATTCTTTTAAAGTAGCATATTTGCATATTTGAATCTTAACGGGGAGAAGGAGGCTGAAAAACTTGCTTTAGTTGATCAAACTCTAAAACAAAAAAGAATTGATGTCGTGTTTTTACAAGAAACCCATAGTGATATTTTAACTGAACCAGATTGGGGTAGAGAGTGGAGGGGGGAGGTCATCTTAAGTCATGGCACCTCCCAGAATGCTGGGGTGAGGATTCTTTTCTCCAGAACCTTCACCCCAACTTCTACAGGAGTTGAGCATGTCATTCAGGGGAGGTGTCTTTTAGTCAAAGCAAAGTTTGATCTTTTTAGCATCGCTTTTATTAATATTTATGCACCTATTACCAATGCAGAGAAAAAGCGTTTTGTTTTTTTTTGTTTTTTATTGGGGAAACGTGATTGTGGGTCTGATGATTATGTTTTTTTAGGCGGGGATTTTAACTGTACCGAAAATGAGCTTTTAGACTGCAATCATACAGAGGCCCACACCAGTTCTCCCTCGAGGTCTGGTGTGGAAGAAGGACGGTTTTAGGTACCTTGGTGTGTTTTTAGGCAGTGAAGCAGTTGTGAAGAAGAACTGGGAGGAAGTGGAAGGAAAAATAAAAAACAGGTTGGCAAAATGGAAGTGGTTGCACTCCCAAATGTCCTATAAGGGCAGAGTGCTGGTTTTAAACAATCTTATCACATCACAGCTATGGCACAAACTTTCTGTTTTAGACCTACCCTCTGATCTTCTTGTAAAAATACAGTCAGAGATAGTAAATTGTTTTCTGGAGCGGTCGACACTGGGTGCCACAGTCTGTCTTGTTTTTACCAAGAGAGGAGGGGGGCCAGGGCCTTGTCCACCTGGCCGCTAATACAGCCACTTTTTGTTTACAGTTCCTTCAGAAGTTCCTGACAGAAGACCCCGTGTGGAGGGACTTGGCCAGCTGCATTCTCAGACGTGTAAACTCTCTGGGGCTGGACTCTGCTCTGTTTTTAACAGACTCTTAAA
>NW_015150839.1:663295-670417 GCF_000732505.1 Cyprinodon variegatus
GTTTCGAGTAAATTATGGACGCTACCCACTCAGGACACTTGGAATACATTGGACGAGCAGTATGGAGGAATATTGACATGTTTTTTGTGGACTTTATTGGACCTTTCTGCCTCGGGCACCATAGACATCCATTATTTGAATGTCAGCATACAGCAAGAAGCCTCCCAGATCTCCAGATGCATTTGAGGTAACAAAAAAGTACTCCAGAGTGTTGTTCAGCATGGGGGTGAGTAGAAAATGAAGGCTAATCATGTTTTGGATGTACTATTCCTTTAAAGATAAGAGGGTTGCCTCAATTTTATCAAAGGGTTTTTAAATCATGTGCTTTTTTTAAGTTGCACAGGTCCAAAACGCATAACTCTCTGCATTGGCGTTTAGAAGAACCGCTGGTGTGTGGAGCGAGGCTGAACGTCCACGACAGCTCCGTGCCGGGCCTTCCCGAGGTGCTGTCCAGGTCGGGAGCTGTGACCCTGCGGCATCTGGTGCGGGTCGCCGGGCTGATTTCTTAGGCGTCGAAGAGGTCCGCTCGCTGCTTGAGGTTCGGTCCGCCAGATTGGCGCGGTGCTTTCTGGAGCGTCTGAAAGAGCGGATGACTGGTGGGGAGAGACGGCTCCTGCAGTTGCACGTCACCAGAAAGCGCCCACCTGACACGAGTGAACCATTCCCGAATGTGTATATGGATCCAGACTTTGAGGAGGACAGTGGCCCCCTACTACAAAACGCAAATCAAAGGATGGATCTGTGCAAGACGGACCCAAAAACATTATACAAAAATTGTACAAAATTTCTAAATAAGAGAACTCTCCACAACAGGGCGATAAGCGTCTGGGCGGACAAATTCCGAGTACAAAAACCTCAGTGGAGGACTCTGTAGAGGCCTCCCATCAAAAAATGGACTGGTGACCTTCAATGGAGGATACCTCACGGTGCCATTGCTTCAAACTCGTTTTTATCAGTCATCAGTCCTAAAGTTTTACACAAATGTACTTTTGCAATTTGCCTGAGCGTGTGTTTCACATTTTTATGGATTCTGTATGACTAACTGGTTTTTTAACATTTTTTTATGAACGTTTTTAGCCTTTTTAGTGTGGTTTTTACCAATTCCGTTATTATCAATGGTGTACATTACAGCCGAGCCACTGTTTTCAAATCCAGAATTTTAAATTATTTAATCTCTGAAGCCAAAATGGCTATTTATGTGACTCGAAGGGACAAACTGCAGGACGGACCTCAGCTTGATGCGGCTCTGTGGAAGTGTAACATCAAAGCCAGGTTGAGGCTGGAGTTCTGCTTCCACAGAGCCACTGGAGATTTGAAGGGTTTTTTTACAACTGTGGGGTTTTAATAGTGTGTTGTGCACCATTTCTGACTCATGAGAGCTAAAATATAACAAGCTGCTATTTTAATAAGGTGCTGATGACCTGAGTTTTTAACAGTTTATTTCTAAATCATTGTTCAATAAATGTTTTGTTAAAAATAAAAAAAAAATCTTCTTCTTCTTCTATTTTTTAATGGCGGTTGGCAAACAACTTATCGGTGCATCACTACCACCTTCCAGAATGGAGTATGGATCAAAAAAACTATTATATTCTCAATAAAATACCCGTTCTTCTTAGAAAACCAAATATACTCCCAAAAACTACATCCCCAGATTACCTTGGAAACAATTCCCTTATATCTAGTTTATTGTTATTCCTGCCTAACTCTCCACGCAACATCTCTCTTTCCTGAGTATATTTATTACATTCTAAAAAAATATGTTGGACAGTTTATAATTTCCCACAAATACAACACCCTGTATTATGCTTATTCATTATTTTAAGAGTACTATTTTATCCTATATGTCCAGGGATGCTTTTCAGATTTACGGAAGCCCTTTTTAACCCAAATTAGAATTCCATGGTCACCTGAACACACCACAAGACACACTTGAGTCGAATCAATCAAGCACAGTATATAAGCTGAGGTGAGTTTCCCCAATAAGCAGCAGCATATGGTATGTCTCTGTATACAAACAATGCTATTTCTGCTTATTTTCCATCTTTAATGCATTTTTGACTCTAGCATTAGATTATGTGTTTGTAGTGTCAACAATTGTGGCATTTAAAAAGCCGTGGTGTGTTGAATATCTGAAAATCTGGTTGGATTCTAAGTCCTCGTTATGCAGGGGGCGACTTGAGTAGCCGCAATAAGACAGAGCTCGGCTAAAAACCGCACATTTATACTTACAACATGCTCCATAACCTCCCAAAATTTTAATGGATGGTAGCAAATTACCAAGACCTGCGAAACTACAAGCGGGACCCCCCAAAACAAAGACAAAGATGCCTCAACAAACTAAAGAGCTGGAGCATTACTATGTGATGAAATTCTCGACCCAAAATAAACGCGGCTGAGATGGCTCAGCTCCTACAACTCCTTCGAAAATGCAAACAGACAAAAAAGCGAAGTCAGTTGAGGAAGATAGAAATACCCAGGTGACTAACAAGGCCATACTAGAAGCCATTGTAAGTTTAGAGAAGAAAGTAGAGACGCAGCTCGAGGATAGTAAAGAACAAACAAGACAGAGGAGTGCCATGATTGCGAGCTTGACAATGGCAGTGCAATTTAATGCGGAAGAAATTAAGGAATGCAAAATTAAGATTTCAAAGCTGGAAATTTCCAACAAAGAACTAATTACAGAGAAGGAAGAATTAAAAGAAAAATTAAGAGAGCAAGCGCGTTACAGAATGAGCTGGTGTTTTCGAGTAGAAGATGAAGATATCAGAACAAAAATGGTTCACATAACAAAACAGATTCTCCCAGAGCTAGATACGAAGACTGAGGATGCGGTGTATGTTGCCCACAGATTGGGAAAACAACAACACAACAGAACCAGGAATGTACTGATCTTATTCTCCCAGAGAAAAATAAAAGAAGAGCTCTGGATTCACAGCAAAGGAACATTGATCTGCAGAGAAGAAGGTATCAGCTTTGCAGAGATGTTACCAAAGGAAGATCTGGAGGAGCGACGTCGTCTGTGGCTGCTGATTGAGGAAGCAAGGAAAGCTGGAAAAAGGGCCTTATCACAGGGAGGAAAACATGCCAGCAGTGAACGAGCTTGTCTTAGAGCTTTTCACTTTCTTCTTTTCCCTTTTCAAGCTGGTGATTTTGATTCTTAAAAGAAAAAAAGGTTCATGTTGAAATTTATTTTGGTTTATTAAATGTTATGGGCTTGAAAAAACTTGTTAAAAGAAAAGTAGTTTTTTTTTTATTCTGTAAGTGGCAAAAATCTCATTGTTTCTACAAGAGACTCCTTCAGATGTGGACAATTCATTTTGGAAAAGTGTTCAGGGCGATAGGATCCTGTTCAGTTATGGTACCAACTGATCCGGTGGAGTTGCTGTACTTTTCAATAATTTTCAAGGAGAAATCATCACACATCGAACTGATAGTGAAGGTCACTGGCTGACAGCGGTGGTGAAGACAGATGATCTTTTGATTATTTTATGTAACATCTATGAGTATAACAATGAAAATCAAAACAGAATAATGCTGGAAGACATAACGAAGGTTATTTCTGAGCTTAAGGCTCGTTATCCTACTGATTATATTTTGATGGGAGGTGATTAGAATGTGACTCCTGATGAGCGGTTCGATAGACGGCCTTCAGGATCAGGGAGACCGCAATATAATAGGATAATTTATGATTTTATTGTAACTAGCAACCTGAATAATATTAGGAGATTAAAGAACCCAGGACTTCAAGGTTTTACGCGGTTCATGCCTAATAGATGTTGCAAATCTAGGATTGACTACTGGTTGGGAAGTGACTGTTTTAAATCACACTTCAAAAATAATGACTTCAAAAGCTCCTCTTACTGACCTTTGCTTTATAGAACTAAGTTTGGAACCTGCTGTTAGGAAATAAAAACAGGGCTATTGAAAGTTTAATGCCAAACTATTAGATTATGAAGACTATAATGTTCAAATTAGAAAATTAATAAATGAAATTGAAACGAATGACTCAATTGTAGATGACATCAGCAAATGGGAATTTCTGAAATGTAGAATAAGAGAATTTAGCATTCAGTTTAGCGAAAAACCTCAATTCTAAACAAAAGAAATTTGAAAGTGATATTTTAAATAAAACCCATCAATGTTGCATCAAACCTAGTTTTGATCCTGAAGAAACTTTCCGCGAGGCCGACTTTAAAATTGAAGATTTGGATATTGCTGTAAAGAAAATAATGATAAATAAATCCCCAGGATCGGATGGCCTTACTGTTAATTTTTACCAATTCATTTGGACCGACATAAGAAAATTATTATTTAATGCTTTATTAGAATGAATTAAAAAATAAGAATTGTTGCCAACTATGAAGCAAGGAGTGATTGTTCTCATCCCTAAACCAAAAGGATAAAAGGATTTTAGACAACTTAAGACCCATTACTCTGCTGAATACTGATTATAAACTATTATCTAGTTGTATTGCAGCCAGACTTAAAAAAGGTATTTCCGATACAATTGATGAAACCCAATCAGGTTTTTTAAAAGGAAGATCTATTCATAATAACATTAGGCTGGTATTGGATTTAGTTGACTATAGCGATTTAATTAGTGATGATGGGTTTATTTTGTTTTTAGATTTCTACAAGGCATTCAATTCTGTCAAACATCCATTTATCCTTAAAACTCTAACTTATTTTGGATTTGGGAAAAAATTTAGGAACCTGATTAAAATGCTTTATCATGACATAAACAGCTCTGTAATATTAAATCATGGTATATGTAACCGGTTCAACATTAGTAGAGGTATTTGACAGCGCTGTGGAAGTTCACCATTATTATTCATAATGGTGGCAGAGATGCTGTCAATCTTAATTAAAAACAGGTGTATATCTGGAATTGAGTTATTGGACAAGAGAATAATAATTAGTCAACTGGCCGATACAACCCTTTTTCTGAGAAATAAAGAACAAATTCCTTTAGCTCTTGAAAGTATAAAATTATTTTCTAAGGCTTCTGGTCTTCAATTAAATCTAAACAAATGTCAACTTTTTCCCTTGAAAGACCATCCACCACAATCTTTATTTAACTTTAATATTAAAAAGGAGGCGAAATACTTGGGAATTGTCATTACAAGAAACAGGACATCTTCCGATAGCATTAACATTTGGAACAATATTGAAAAATGTAAACTGATTCTTACTCAGTGGTTACAGAGAAACATCTTAACAAAAATGGAGAGTCTTTCGCGATTTATTTACCCAGCTTACACACTTCCGATATCAAACAAAATGATAAAAGCTATTAATAAACTAAGTTTTAACTTTATTTGGAAGAATAGAAATCATTACATAAGTAAAAATTACATGATTAAAACTCATGAAGATGGTGGGGGAAATGCCATATATTTTCAGATTATGAATGCGGTATTAAAACTTAAATGGTTGAAATATATATAGTATCTAATAATCTCTCAGTTTGGTCATATATACCAAATTTAGTGTTCAAAAAAATAGGTGAAATCCAATTTCTTTTACAATGTGATTTTGAGATAAATAAATTGCCACTTAAATTATCAGATTTTTATAAGCAGGTTCTCCTCTATTGGAAATTAATCTTCAATCGTAATTTTACACCACATAACACCCTTGTCTGTAAAAATAGATACGTCCTGAGTAATAAAAAAATCCATATTTATGAACAAATGGTATAAAAAACGAACATGGGCTGTTTCTCATTTCATTGACAATAGAGGTAACCTATTACTTCATCAGGAGTTTTGTAAAAAGTATCAAATCTAGTGTAATGTGGGTAAATATAATCAGATCTTAAAAACATTCTCTTTACCTCTTCAGGCTATGGTTAAACAAGATATATTTTCTGATATTTCTCCAAAGCTTAAACAATTTTTTATGGACAACGTACATTTTTTCAACACTCGATATAACAATACATTTTTGAGGTGTTATTTGACATATTGTTCATCTTCCAACCATATAAAGAAAGAAAATATTCTCAAAGATTTCTGTGTAGAAGCAAAAAAGATGATCAAAACTAAATTCCTATCATACCCGGTACCTCCAAAAATGAAGGAAATTATATTTAAAATAATTAAAAGAGTTTACCCTATTAACACATTTCTAAGCAAAAAAATTTAATTTTGACACTGAAAACTGTTGTTTCTGTGAGGTTGGAAGTGAAAGTCTTGAACAACTTTTCTTTGATTGCACTTTAGTCCAAAGCTTTTGGCTTTGATGTGGATCCAATCTAAAGGAATTTGGTTACCTGATTTTACCCTAAAAGTAGCTTTATTTGGTATAATTGCATAAATTGAACATAATTTTGGTGTTAATATTTCGATTTTATTAAATTTTATTTACACAAATCTCGTTACTTAAAATGTTAACCAGTTATATCCCATTGAAAAAATTAGACAAAATCTTATGTTAAATCTGTAGAATTTGTAAGAACAAAAAGTGCTGGTAATTTTCTTTCTTTTGTGAGTAAATTTAATCTGCTGGTTTAATGCCCTGTTCTTGAATCTATGTATAATATAATTCTGCCCATTTTACTATTATTATTATTATTCTTTTTTACCATTGTTCCCTCTCTGTTTATATTTGGTTATCCTCTGTATTAAGATATGTTTTATGCACTTTCTTTGAATGCAATGAATGTAGTTCTGTACTGGTACCTGGTGTAATGTACATTGGTAAAAAAAAAAAAAATGTCCTCGATATGCAGTCTTAAAATGTGGCGGGAATGTTTGATTTATCCAACAGTTTTTATCTGTTTCTGTGTAAATGATTTTGGCTGTGATTTAAAGACAGATTCTAATAGATCTGCAGTGTGGGGACTATAAATCTGATAGGAGATTTTGCAGATATATTCTTTATACATACATTTCTTAGATTTACTTATATCTTTCTAATACGGTGGCTGAGAAGTGCAAAACACATTTACAATTCAAAAACGCATTAACAAATAAAAAACAAAATAACATTTGAAGAAGCAAAATTATAATTTATGAAACAAATGTATTTTTGAAAAAAAAAAGTTTAGACAAACAAATTTACATTTTAGGAAACAAATTCACATTTTAAATAAGTTAGATTTTAGGTGAGAGAAAGTTT
>NW_015150839.1:670615-672003 GCF_000732505.1 Cyprinodon variegatus
GTGAAAAGTCAGCAGCGATTTTAGATGGAAAGAATTGCACTGAAGCTGTTTTTCTTAAGTTTACGCTAACCGAACAATGTTTTGCCCTTATTGTGGAGCAAATTTCAGCCAATTTACACCATTTTGTTCTTCGTGCGGACGGTCTCTGGAACTTTTAAGGGACACGGACCAGGTAGCAGGATCAAGCTAAAATGTAAATTTGTTTTTAAAAATGTAGACTTTTTTTCAAAAATACATTTGTTTCATAAAATATAATTTTGTTTCTTCAAATGTTATTTTGTTTTTTATTTGTTAATGTGTTTTTGAATTGTAAATGTGTTTTGCACTTGTCAGCCACCGTATTCTACCCCTTTTATAGAACAGAAAATCTCTTTATTGTCCCACAATGGGCAAATTTACAGCAGCAGAAAGATTATTGAAAATGGTCACACAAATGTGGACCTTAGAAAAATAAGAGAATAACATAATAGGGAAGTGAAAATATAAACAATAAAATACTGTTAAGTTTTTTAACAATATAAACTGTGCACCTGGAGAATAAATAACCAATATGCAGCTATGGACATTTTTACAATAATGGATATTTGAAAATAGCAGCAACATCAGAGATGTGCAAAATGACAGCAGCAGGTTATTTAACCGACTAAGTTTTATATCATTACATTTGATTATATTTCTTCCAGTTGCGGGTGGTTGGCACCTTCATTCCACTCTGGATTCTCATCAGTGTAGCCTTTTTTTACTTTACAATAAAATAAATAAACAAATAGTTTTGAAAACATCGGTATAGGGCTTGGGCGTCATGACATAATTACTTTGCGTGGCCTCCTTTATGGCTGCTCAGACTACTGACTACGACTATCGCGTACTGTACTCACTCTCAGCCGTGTTTTAATTTCATTAATTTCACCTCAACTTGATTTCAACCATGGTAAACCGTTGCTGTATTGTGGGCTGTAACAGCTCAACCTATGATCGCCATGTGAAAAACAGAAAATGTGTTAACTTTCCACTGCTTTCCTGCCTGAAGGCGGAACCACGGAGACCAAGTTTCAGAGATAACAAAGAGTCCTCGGCTAGCTTGGATCACGGCTGTAAGACGACCGAACATAACTTTCCACAGTATTCCAATGTCATTGAGAGTGTGTTCCCTGCGTTTTCATTCTGGTAAGTTAAAGATGCACGGTTTTATTTTATAGCCTACATTGTTTCTTTCCTTCAAGGTTGGGAACTTTTATGGTAAAATAATAAAAACAGCAGCGGGAAAAGGCTCAAATACGTGAGAAACCCAGAGGGTTTAGGGAGGGTTGGCAGTTAACGTTAACTACACCTTTGAAACACATAGCAGCTAGTTAAAAGTACATTACATGCGTGAGTGGTTGTTAGCA
>NW_015150839.1:674603-679522 GCF_000732505.1 Cyprinodon variegatus
ACACATAACTGAGACTGCGCCTTTTAGTACGGTGCGCCTTATGGTCGTGAAAATACGGTAAAACAAATTTGAATATGTTTGACTTCCTGTC
Organism: Cyprinodon variegatus; assembly: GCF_000732505.1. NCBI lineage: Eukaryota > Metazoa > Chordata > Actinopteri > Cyprinodontiformes > Cyprinodontidae > Cyprinodon > Cyprinodon variegatus. Next base: position 674,695 of record NW_015150839.1, read on the forward strand.
CAGAAAGCTTTTTCAACAAAGAAACAACCAAACAACCCCCATTCCAAAGGCCCAGACCCGTTCGTCCAGTTCAGTTTGCATGTGTTTTGCATGTTTTCTAATATTGAACAAGGCTTTGTTTTGGTCCACTCTATAAAGCCTCAAAGTCAATGCTATTTCTGACATTTTGAATTAAAAAAGTTTCCTGGATGGGAAGCGAAAACTCTTTAAACTTAGGAACAAAGTGCAGTGGATTGTTTTTTTTAAGTGTTGTTTATTTTTACTTATTTGGAATGACTATGAACTGGATGACTTAGAATCTTCACCAGCATATATACTTGCTTACACTGCAAAAAATAGAAATCCAAGTCAATTTTTCTGAAAACAAGTGCTTTTCTCTTGAATTGAACAGATAAGTGAGACAGTTTGCCAATGGAATAAGAGAATTTAGATTTACAATAAGAAAAAAGAACTTCTTATTCTTATTCTAATTATCCTATTTTAAGGGTAAAAAAATACTAATTCCAATTTATCTACTGAAATTAAGGTTAAATACTCTTATTTTAAGAAATGTTGACTAATTTTTAGATGATTTTTGCAGTGTAGGGCTGCGCTTGGCAAGCTGGGGGAGGCTTGTTTTTTTCAATATTTATGCATATTATGTGTATCTTGGATTCTCCCTATAGGGTTCCAAAAACTACATTTCATTCTGCATTCTTTGCAACTGTTGCTATTTTCATAGACAGTGGTTCTTTTCTTACCCCCCTGAGGAAAAAAGAAACTGATTGGAAATTAAATGTACAAAAGATAGAGGCAAGAGACCACAACAATATAACCCGTACCCTGTTTCAAAGCTGTTTTACCTCAAAAACAATCTGGGAGATCAGTGTAATTGATCCATATGAGCATGTGGACTGGACAAAATATTTATTATTAGCTTGCCATAGAAGTGTACAAATGGAAAGAAAGTCAAATCTGGTGATCCTCTCTGCAGACTTAATATTTGTCTTTCATGGAGTGAGACTTATTTCTCTCAGTCCATGAATATTCTTTTTTTTTTTTTTTTTTTTTACCTCCACAGGTAACGCTACCTTAATCTCCCTACAAGCCTAGCTTTTTTTTTTTTTTTTTTTTACCCAGCAACATGATTTTCTCTGAAGGTGCAGGTTTCTTCTGGCAGCTCTTTATCAAAACAAGCATCACTCAGTGTAAGTTTGAAAAAGTCTATGATTTTTATATATTTCAGCACTTTTGCCCCAAAGCCCAGTGAAAATAGGCTGATAAAGACTGTATTATTATTAGTTTTTTTAGGTAATGCCCAAGACAACCTAAGCAATACCTCAGATGAGAGCAAAAAACTCCTTGATTTTAAAAGTGAGGGCTCTCTGGATGGGTGAGTCTCATTTTAACCTGTGTTAATGAAAAGACTTGTCTTAACATCTTATCAGCACATGAAACATGAACTTTTCTCTTTAATTAAAGCCAAACCTCAAATTTAGAGGCAGAGAGTCAAACTTCAGCCTCCAGCTATGGCAGCCTAGGTGAGTCTGGCACATGTTAATTTCAACAACAAAACCAAGAATTAGATTTCTTGTTTTTAGCCAAAATGCCTAGTGAAAGTAGTCTGATAAATATTGTGTTTTCTTTTTTTTTTTTAGGCAATGCCAAAGACAACCTAAGCGATACATCTCATTGCAGCACAGATCTCCCCCCTAATTTTAGAAGTGAGGGATCTTTGGATGGGTTAGTCTCATTTTAACCTGTGCTATTAAATGAAGATGAAGACAACAATAACCACAATTCTGTCAGCAGTCTATCCATCCATTTTTCATCACGCTTATCCCTGTCTCGAGGGGTGCTGGTTCCTATCTTCAGCTGTCAATGGGCAAGAGTTGGGGTACACCCTAGACAGGTCGCCAGTCTATTGCAGGGCAACATAGAGATAAACAGGACAAACAGCCATTAACTCACGCACACCTAAGGACAATTTAGAGAAGCCAGCTAACATAACAGTCATGTTTTAGGACTGTGGGATGCAAACTCCATTCATAAAGACTCAGGAATTAAACCCAGAACCTTCTTGCTGCTGTCAGCAGAGTCTTCTCTTCATTTTAAGAGAGAGAACCCTCTGAAAAACACACCTTTCTAGACCAGATGAAGCAGGGTAATATTTGATGCAGGAAGTAAAGGAAATACAGTGATCTAACTATTCTGTTGTTGATTTGTGTGCATTTAGGTCTAAAATACCCAGTGAGAAGCAGGGTCGGTCTAGAACTGTGTTGAAATGCCTGAACACTCCTGGAGACGATGACAGCTGCAGCTTATACAGCAATGACTACCCCGACTATGGAAAGAAGGTTCCTCTGGATGGGTGAGGCTCATTTTGACATGTTCCAACAAACACAGGAAAAATATAAATAAAATGTTGGTTAAACACAATTTACACAAAATCCTGTGTCCTCTATTAAAGGCCATACTCCGATTTAGATGCAGAGAGTCAAAACGTTCTGACTGAACCAAACCCAAACAAGAAGAAATATGAAACTGAATATGTAAGTTAAGGTGGATTCACTTTTATTCCACCAGTTAAAGCTTTTTCCATTTTTTTTAACTTAAATTTTTTTTCTCCTCAGCACCAGGGCCATGTCTCCTTTTGGATGTCAGTCTTCAACCTGGCCAGCGTCTTGACTGGCATGGGCATTCTGGCTGTGTCCTTTGCCATGGCCAACACCGGCATCGCCCTGTTTGTGTAAGCACATATATTTTCAAGTATTTAAAACCCTCGTTGTGATCACAACTCTACATTCTACCAATGGGGAGTCCAAACACATGTATTATCAAACCCACAAGTCCCGATGTGCCCAATATCTTCAAGGTATACAGAACACTGTTCAGTTGATATAGTTTAAAACAGACGATATACTTAAAATCCACAGAAAAAAAACATTACTTATTGGAAAACAATACTCAAAGAAAGTGTACGATAAATTAGAAAGAAAAAAACCCCGCAGGATGCAGGTTGATTTATTTACCAGTTGCTGGATCCCCCTAATAGAAAGACAGTTATTCTGTATTATATTTAGGCCAAAAATAGTTAGGTCTTTGGGTTACAGAAAAAGTGATTTTTCAGTGAGGAGGGTGTTGGAGGAGGGTTGAAATCATATCCCCTTTGGCTGGTCATTGTATTGCTTGGTATCAAAAAAAAAAAAAAAAACTTGCTAATGACTAGAAATACTAATATTGTCATCTTTTTGATAAATTCTCTTGTGTTTACAGGATTCTCCTGGCGTCTCATGCCATTTTCTCCTTGTATTCTGTCCACCTATTGTTAAAAACAGCCATAGAAGGAGGTGAGCCGCAGTGCAACTTTAAAGCAGCTTTTTATGTTTGATCACATTAAGTTGTCAGATGTAAAACCTTTGGTATTTTTCTCTTTTCCAAGGTGCCCGTGTTTATGAGGAGCTGGGTTACAAAGCCTTTGGGATGCCAGGAAAACTTGCAGCTTCCTGCTCCATCAACATGCAGAACATTGGAGGTAAGAGACTGACATTTAAGTGGAAATATATTTTTTATTAAAAATATACTCTGCAGCAGAGATGTAACTGCTCTGTACATTCATCAATAATGAGGTGCTTTTCAGCTAAAATACACAGTTGAATGAAAACTGAGAACAGAATTTCTTGTAGATCATAGAGATATTTCCAACAGACTGCCTCTTCTTTTAGCATTGGAACGCCATGCAGCTGGACACCCTAAAAAGAGCATTGCTTCTTTTTTGATAAAGTTACTGATTGCTTTCATTTTATTTGTTTTGTTTTACAGCTATGTCAGGCTACCTCGTTATTATAAAGTATGAACTCCTTTTTTTCATTCAGACTTTTACTGGAGCAAATAATGGGTGAGTGGCTAAACTTTTGGATCTATTTATACCAACATTTCATACCAGTATTTTGAAGATGCAAATAAATAATTTTAAAAGTATTTACTTGGGTTCCTTGAGTTTTTTGTTGATTAAATAAATTGTGGTTATTTTGTTGTAAACATGTTAAGTTTTTTCTAGTATAAGAAGTCAAGTACTGGGAAATAATATAACTCATGTGTTGGAGAAGCGGTTATAAAACATGTGGCTCAGCTCCTCTGAGCTACTTTATTGTGGATGCTGCTCTATATCTGAGAGAGGTGCAGTTTACATTGTGCAGGACAGTTTATGGCAGTGTTTGTGATGTTTGTTATCACTGCACCAGGTAAATTGTAAACAGTGATGAGGCCCTTAAGAGGAGACCAGTTCACTCTAAGCATGACACACAGCAGGAATTTTATAAGAACAAACATGAATAATCAGGAAATCCTTTAAATTGTTGAAAGGGGAAGACGGAATCAAAAAACAGCATAATCGTCCTGTGAACCAGCTAACTAATTTAGATCTGTGATCTGTGATTATTACTAATGTTATTTCTTTGTGTATTTCAGTGAATGGTACATTAATGGAGATTACCTTGTTCTGCTGGTTTCGGTTATTATTATCCTGCCCCTCTCTCTGCCTAAGAACTTGGGTAAGGAGGGTGTGAGTCATAAAATGAATTTCTTAGGTAATAATAGTAATGGTTAAAGTAGCAGAAACTTTTATTCTTTTCTTTCTCCCTTAGATTGTCTTCGTTACACCAGTGGTCTGCCTCTTCTCTGCATGGTGTTCTTCCTGATTGTTGTGAGTATGGCCACAATTTGTTTCGTTATTCCACCTGTAGCCCTTAGATTTAATAAATCACTCCACTAAAACATTCATCTTGTATATTAAGTACCGTATTTTCACGACCATAAGGCGCACCGTACTAAAAGGCGCACTCTCAGT
>NW_015150839.1:680976-697338 GCF_000732505.1 Cyprinodon variegatus
TTGACTTTGCATATAAACACGCTGCTTCTGCTGCACCTGCTGGGTCCAGCGGTTGAATAACAGCGAGCACAGCTTAATTTGTTTCACCATGTTTTTCACATCAGCGATGGTGATGAGTGGAAAAAAAAAACACCTGGTCTCCTTACATTCAGCCACTCTTTCATCATCTCCTCAATGAGGTGGTCTCAAAAGTCGCAGTTACAACACACATAGGGCGCACCGCACCAAAGGGAACACCGAACATTTTGAGGGGAAAAAAAGACGTTTAAGTGCGCCTTATAGTCGTGAAAATACGGTAGTAAAAGTGCAGCTGAGAAACATGTTTTCTGCAGGTTATTATTAAGAAGTTTGAGATACCTTGCCCTCTGCCTCTGACTGATCATGTGAATGAAACCATACTAACCCTAGACACCTGCAGACCTAAATATTTTGTCTTTAACTCACAGGTAAATACATCTTTTTCTGCGAATCTTTTCAGTTATATTTGTTGAACTATTTGTAACCTTTGGATCTTTTCATTTTTCCAGACTGTCTATGCTATTCCCATTGTTACCTTTGCCTTTGTGTGCCACCCTACCATCCTACCCATGTATGAGGAGCTCAAAGAGTAAGTCCTGCTTCTTGGGTGTAATATCAAACTTTCTCTAATATTTAAACCCATGTTATATCTCTTCAAAATAATGTCTAAATTATACCTATTTTCTGTAAACAGCCGCTCACGCAGAAAGATGCAGAATATTGCCAACGTGTCCTTCCTGGCCATGTTCATCATGTACCTGCTGGGTGCCCTCTTTGGATACCTCACCTTCAACAGTAACTCTCACCAGATTTAAACACTAACACTCCTGTCTTGTAATTAGATGTGCCTAACTTGTCATGCTAAAGAAGCAACAATGTATCAGAATCAAAGATCTATATCAACATGATGACAGACAGATTTCCTCTTGACTTCTAAAAGCTAATCCTGTTCCACTTACTTCTTCAGTAAGCTCTATAGCATTTAGTTAGGAGACTCATGTAGGCTGTTGGAGTATAATGATCATATCAACATGTTAAAGCAGTTTACCAATAGCTATGCAACAAAGAATATCATCCTGCTGAAATAACTACCAGATAATTGGTTTGGTATTTTGTGGTCATTAACCAATGCGTATGACCACAGCATAATCATAATAATTTAACTTCATTGATCTCACACTGGAGAAATTTACCTCTGCATTTAATCCATCCCCTTGGGAAGCAGTGGGCTGCTACTGTAAGGCGTCCAGGGAGCATTTTGGGGTTAAGGGTCTTTGCTCAGGGACCCAGAGTGCAGGCTGTGGGTAACAAACCGGGTACTTGCAACCTTCTCAGAGCACAAGTGCACTGCTCTAACCAGTAGATCAACGGCTCCCACGATTCATTTTAAGTTTAACCTTATAGCATTATTACTCCAGAGAAGATCTGATGGAGGAATGAACCAAAAAAAAAAAAAAAGCAGAACATCACACAATAGAATTTAAAACATCTAAATTCTTCAATCCCATCTAATTAATTTCTTTGATAACATATCAAGTGAACCGTGCTTCAGTCTGTCTGATAAAGCATTTGCGGTATTAAATCTGTGCAGTCCATGTGGAACCTAAACTGCTCCACACCTACTTCAAGTACTTCAAGCATGATGTCCTCCTGTTGGTGGTTCGTCTGGCTGTACTGGCTGCTGTCACACTCACAGTCCCTGTGGTGCTCTTCCCTGTAAGTGTCTGAGCTTTACTATCAGTTATAGTGAACCAAGACCATGAAGTTCAGTGAACTAATCTTGGTTTGTTTCTGAACAGATTCGTACCTCCATCAGCCACCTACTGTTCTCAACCAGGGACTTCAGGTGGATCCAACACATTATTATCACTGTAATCCTGCTTGCAGGAACCAACACTCTGGTCATCTTTGTCCCCAGCATCAGATATATCATTGGCTTCATTGGTTAGTACCTGCATATAAGATTTAGTGTCTTGATAGTGAAGCATTATTGACCTCATGTGTTTAACTTTACCATTTGTCTTGTTTTCAGGTGCCTCTGCTGCTCCAATGCTCATCTTCATCCTGCCCTCAGCTTTCTATATCAAACTTGTCAAGAAGGAGTCAATGATGTCAATGCAAAAGATTGGGGTAATTTATTAATTATCAAACATTATCTTCTCTTATTCTCCACATCTATTTTCAAAACTAAAATACCGTATACATAATTCCCAGTGACATTACTTTCTCCTGCAGGCCATATTGTTCCTGATATTAGGATTCTTTGTCATGTTTGGCTGCATGACTATGATTCTTATGGACTGGATCTCCAACAGTGAGGTCGCCGATCAGGGTCACTGATGCTCCAGCTCTTCTGCTGGCGAGATACACTGAAACACTGTTTATTTTCTTTCAAGCTTGTTTTCTATACTGCCTAAATAGTGACATTTTGAATTGAGAAAGCTTCCTGGAGGGGAAGCGAAACCTTGGAAACAAAGTCCAGTGGATTGTTTTTTTAAACTTTTACGGAATGCCAAAATAGTGGTTTCCTAGAGATCATACAGTTTGTCATTTTTCATTGAAAACTGCTAGGAATGTCATATGACCTTCCTAGCAGCCCTCAGCTAGAGCAGAGCATTGACCACCCTCACTGCATGGATTTTATCGCTTTATCGCTCTTCCCTAAGCGATTTGCATAGGGATAATATGTAAATAAGCTGCTTTTGACATGGACACCGTGTTCGGTGGGAATGCACCTTATAGCATCACTGCTCCAGAAACGATCTGAGGGAGGAATGCACCAAAATACCAGCTACAGTCTGAGCAACCTGGTGGAAACTTATATGAACATTTGACCTCTGTTATTGCCAACTAAAATGGGAGCACTTAGCATTCACTTTTTCATATATATATACGGTATACATGATGTTCTCATCCACATATAGATTTTCCATTAACTGCTCAGCCCTACTTTCAATGGCTGGCTAAATCATTTTTGCCTCAAGATAAGCTGCTAATTAAATGATAATTTTTGCCTTTACAAAAACATTATTTGATATCATGCACTTGAAATAAGAGAATGGAATTGTTTTCTTTTTTTTTCCGGATGTAAATAACCAGCATTTGAAGTGTTCACCAAAGATCAAATACAGCTGCTGCATGCAGCCTTCTAACAACATTTTTTGCTTTGTTAATTACAAAGTTAAATAAGCAATGTAAACTGAAGTTATCGTTTTCTTTAAAAATACTGTTAAAGAAACTGTCATTATTTCCTATATATTTGTATTTGTATATATATTTCTATGTTTATAATAAAAAGCCTAAATAAATGACCTTAATGCCATAACTTAATTTTCTGTTTTGCTTTCTTGCTGTAGAAAGTATTAAAATTAGGTACAATTCACAGAACTTTGATTCTCTTTGCTCATAACTGTCATGATCTTGTAATGCACCGATGGCTGGCTTAAATCCTCATTCCGTTCACCTGTCTAACTCTGCCCAGTTCCTCATTACCGCTCATCTGATCCATCTTGTCCTGCCTCTATTTAAGATACTTGCATCTAGCTATCAGGACCTGATTATTGTTCTAGTTCACTTTGGCCAGTGGTGAGAGGGGTTTTTAGTGTTCCATAGTTTTTCTGTTTTCCTGATCCTGACCTGTTCTGCCTTTCATCCACTGAGCGTGGCAGTTCCTGTCTGAACGGATTGCCTCCTGGACGTCTGAGCCTTCCTATTGTGATCTGTTTCCCTGACCTGCTTTCGGACTCCTGCATGTTCTCCGGGGCTGCAGCATCTGGGACACTCTGGGCAGCGCTCGCCGCATGTAGTTGGCAGCTCACCTGCTGGATCCTACCTCGTTCTCTAAGGATGGACTGAACTATTAAACCAGAGCTTTAGTGATACACACCCTAACCGCTGATACATCGTATCAACAGTCTGCTTTGTTTGAATAAGTGAATTAAGCTATTCCACTGTCTGCCTTGCCTGAAACCTGGGTCCCTCTGTCCTGTGTCATGACAATTACATTTATTGCTGTAGTCTGTTCTACATATATTTTCATGCATTTTCTGGTTTAGTGAATTGAAGTTGAGTGAGACATGCATTAATACAAAGTTATGTCCACAATTCTAATCTTTTAGCTGGATTTCAAAATAAATCAAAATGAGGGTTTCAAAAATCAGGTAAGAAACTTTACAGATCAGGACATTATTTTAACTGATATACATTATATCAAACAAAACTGGTCCACATTTATTTAAATAAACCACATAGAATTCAATCCAGTGTAATGATGTGATTTAAACTGGCATTTAAGGAAAACAATGTCTAAAGAAGGGGTCACCAACTTTGAAATTTTGTTTTATCCTGTTTCTCTTCTTTCTTAAATAACACTTGCTGACAGGCTCAGTGGTTAAGATCAAGTGGGTCAGGATCAGGAAATCAGAAACACTATGGTACCCCCAAAACCACTCTCTCCAAAGACATCAGACAGGAACAGACACAATCAGTGGATGAGAGGCAGAACAGCTCAGGATCAGGAAATCAGAAACACTAAGGGATACTAAAAACCCTCTCTGCACTGGCCCCCAAGAACAAGAACAATAATCTGCCCTGATAGCTGGATGCAAGTACCTTAAATAGAGACAGGAGCAGGTGGATCAGATGAGCGGTAATGAGCAACCATGCAGAGGTAGACAGGTGAATGGAATTAGCAATTAAGCCAGGCATCAGTGCCAAGATCATTACATGTTTAGTATAATGTTAAGGTTTCCAATAAGACTGTCCCTATATTTTAGAACAAAACACTTTTGAAATGCTGTTTCGCTAATTTGAGAGCCTTTGGTCTCAGTTGTACCTGAATGCAATATTAGTGTCTGATAAAATCCCTCCCCTTTGATGAAGTTTTGTCTGGGCTGGCTGGATGCAAACAGGTCGCTGGATTTAGACGTCAGCTTATTCCTCTTAAAGGAATAGTACACCCAAAACATGATTAGCCTTCATTTTCTACTCACCCCCATGCTGAACAACACTCTGGAGTACTTTTTTGATATCTCAAATGCATCTGGAGATCTGGGAGGCTTCTTCCTGTCTGCTGACATTCAAATAATGGAGGTCCATAGCGCCCGAGGCAGAAAGGTCAATATTCGTGTCAATATTCCTCCATACTGCTCGTCCAATGTATTCCAAGTGTCCTGAGTGGGTAGCATCCAGAATTTACTCGAAACGAAGTCATTTAGAATGTTTATAGAGCATAAACAGTAGTGTATAGGATTTCCTAAAAGCGCGCGCCTGCGCGTTCACAACGCTACGGAAGCCGGCAGACCAACCAGATGAAAGTGCGCAGGACTTACTCTTTGTGCTCCTCATACATGCGTAGGATGGTCGGGTGGCACACAAAGGCAAAGGTAACAATGGGAATAGAATAGACAGTCTGGAAAAATGAAAAAAAAAATCCACAGGTTACAAATAGTTCAACAAATATAACTGATAAGATTTGCTGAAATAGATGTATTTACCTGTGAGTTAAAGACAAAGTATTTAGGTCTGCAGGTGTCATCATCGCAAGTGGTGCAGTCGCTGTGGTGGGTGATGTTCAGCAAGGTTTCAGTCACATGATCAGTCATAGGCAGAGGGCACGGTATCTCGATCTTCTTAATAAACACCTGCAGAAATGCATAGGAAAACATGTTTCTATGCTGCTATTTTACTATTTGATAAACAATATGAAAGTTTTTAGTGGAGTGATTCCTTAAATGTAAGGGCTACGGGTGGAATAAAAAAAAAAACAAGGTGGGGCCATACTCACTACAATCAGAAAGAACACAATGCAGAGAAGAGACAGACCACTGGTGTAAGCCAGATAACCTAAGGGAGAAAGAAAATAATAAACGTTTCCATTTAAACCTGCAACTCTAACCATTATTATTACCTAGGAAATACATCTTATAACTATAACCCTACTTACTCAAGTTCTTAGGCAGAGAGAGGGGCAGGATCAGAATAACCGAAACCAGCGCAACAAGGTAATCTCCATTAATGTACCATTCACTGAAAACAAATAAATAGTATTAGTTAACCACAGAAAGTTATTGCATCTGTTCTAAATTAGTTAGCATATAGCTGGTTCACAGGACGATCATGCTGTTTTTGACTCCATCTTTGCCTTTCAAGAATTTAAAGGATCTCCTGATTATTTATGTTTGTTCTTATAAAATTCCTGCTGTATGTCATGCTTAAAGTGATCTGGTCTCCTCCTAAGGGCCTCATCACTGCTTACATTTTATCTGCTGCACTGTTAGCAACAACAAACCTCACAAACACTGCCATAAACCGTCCAGCAAAAGGTTAACTGCACCTCTCTCAGATATAGAGCAGTATCCACAACTAGAAAATTTCTAAAGAAATTTTGAGGGGGGCAACCTACTGCCCGTCTGGGTAACCGGGCCAATACGGCCCTGGCAAGTGACATTGGGGCTCCCCAGACCAACTGCTTACGCTTTGAGGGCTGCTTTTGCTTTCTAAGTAGGAGAACTTAGCATACATTTGTTCTCATCCAAATATAGATTTTCCATTAACTGCTCAGCCCTACTGATGATGTAACTCTGTCATGCAGACCAAAAACAGACAGCTTGTCGAGTCAGGCTTGGTTACCTATTGGCAAAGTAAAACATTTAAAGCAAAACATATCACAATAGAATATAAAACATCTAAATTCTTCAATCTCATCTATTTATTCTCTTTGATAACATATCAAGTGAACCGTGCTTCAGTCTGTCTAATAAAGCATTTGCGGTATTAAATCTGTACAGTCCATGTGGAACCTGAACTGCTCCACACCTACTTCAAGTACTTCAAGCATGATGTCCTCCTGTTGGTGGCTCGTCTGGCTGTACTGTCTGCTGTCACACTCACAGTCCCCGTGGTGCTCTTCATTGTAAGTATCTGAGCTCTACTATCAGTTATACAGTCAAACAAGACAATGAAGTCCAGTGAACTAATTTTGATTTGATTCTGAACAGATTCGTACCTCGATAAATGACCTACTGTTCTTAACCAAGGACTTCAGCTGGATCCGACACATTATTATCAGCATAGGGCTGCTTGCAGGAACCAACACTCTGGTCATCTTTGTCCCAAACATTAGAGATATCTTTGACCTTATCGGTTAGTACCTGCATATATCTATAAGATTTAATGTCTTGATAGCGAAGCATTATTGACCCCATGTGTTTAAATGTACCCTTTGTACTGTTTTCAGGTGCCTCTGCTGCTCCAATGCTCATCTTTATCCTGCCCTCTGCTTTCTATATCAAACTTGTCAAGAAGGAGTCAATGCAAAGGATTGGGGTAATTTAAGCTATACCTAGTACTTATTCTTCACATCTATTTTCAAAACTAAACTACACATAATTCACAGAGAGATTATTTCCTCCTCTAGGCCACCATTTTCCTGATATCAGGAGTTTTTGTCATGTTTGGCTGCATGACTCTGATCCTGACGAACGGAATCTCCAACCGTGAGGTCACCGATCAGGATCACTGATGCCCCAGCTCTTCTCCTGCTGAGAGACACAAAAAACTTTTTTTTTTCTTTCAATGTGGTTTTCTATAATGCCAAAAAATTGGCTTCCTAGAGATCAAATAGGTTGTTACTTTTGCCTGAAAACTGCTAGGAAGGTCATACTTCCTAGAGCTGAGCATTGACCGCCCTAACTGCATGGATTTTACTGCTTTGTCACTCTTCTGTAAGCGACTTGCATGGAAATAATATGTAATAGTAATGTGTTCAGCGTGAATGCACCTTATAGCTTCACTGCTCCAGAGAAAATCTGATGGAGGAATGGACCAAAATACCAGCTATAGCCTGCGCAACCTGGTGGAAACTTGTATGAATATTCGACCTCTGTCACTGCAAACTAAACTTTTTCTTTCTAAGTAGTAGAACTTGCAGAATCAATCGCTAACTATAACATGTTTTGCCTCAAGATAAGCTGCTAATTAAGTTATCATTTTTGCTTTTATAATAACATTATTTGATATCATGCACTTAAAATAAAATAATGGAGTTTTGTTTTTTATCTTAAATGTAAATAACCTGATTACATTGGAAAATTGTCTCACCTACTCAAATTTGTGACAAATTTTGTCTCATTCATTTCAACTTTTGAAGTGTTCCCTGAGGCACAAAGACAGTTACTGCATGCAGCCTTCTAAAACAATCTTATTTTAAATCCATCAATTGTAAATGCAGTTTCACAGCTTTCTCTGATCACATAAACAGGAATTCATGGCACAAAATGCAACATTCAGAGGAAAGTCTACCAAAGTAGAAATACTAAATACATGATGTTTTAGTCGATATTGGGGTCACCCAAATGTACCTAGGCAAATACACCTATAAGATAAGTAATTTTTATTTTTTGTTAATTAAATTTTGCAAATCTGCCACAGAGTCTGCCAAATGAACAAGGAGAACATTTTTAAAAAAACCACTAACAAACTGTTTGTGAAATATCTGTTAAACTGAATTGAAACTTATACATGTACATTGTTAATTACAAAGTTAAATAGGTAATATAAACTGAAGTTATTGTTTTCATTTTAATTATTTTCTGCAATCCACATCTCAAGATTCAGAAGAGTTTACTTTTGCCATATCTTCTGGCGTTCAGGGTTCGTGTGAATCCACCAGTGTGACAACAGCTGAACCTTCCACACAGAGCACCATAGACTCTGGTCAAACATGTAGACGTTTCCTGAGAGAAATTGTAGAGCACCTCAGAGACAGAACACTGAATATGGTATCAGCACACTGATCTCACTGTGTTCTGTTAATTTTATATAGTTAAGTTATGGAAAGAAACATAAGATGGGTAATAAATGGAGTATAAACATGGTTTTGTGTCAAGAGAGAAGAAAAAGTCATTCTTAACCCAAGAAATAAACTGTGGTCCACGGTCAGAGAGCATCTCAGGGGGAAGACCGTGAAGACCAAAATACATGATTGAAAAAAGGTTTGGCAGTTTTGGAAGATGAGGGGAGTTTGGGGGTTTCAATTAGGTGACAGTCAATGGAGAAGGAGTCTATGATAGAGAGGATAATACTTTTATGGTTTTATTCTGGGAGACCAAAAACAAAGTCCAGGGCTATGTGGGACCAAGCATTTATTATTGATCCCGATCTCAACTGGGAGTTCAGTGCCCTCCAGACAGTGCCTCTATTCCTCAAGGGAGAGTTTTATGGCTAATAGTTCACATTTACCAATGTTGTAATTTCTGTCAATGAGAACTTCTTACAGAGCATAAGGATGTAGTCTATTGCTTAAATACAGCATCCACCTCTAAGTTGAATTGGGCTGAAAGATCAGGATGTAGGAGAATATGAGCTTTTATGAACCTCTTTATTAGCTCAAAAACGGCATGTCCACTCCAGGGTTTGATTTACAAAGGTCTCTTGGTCGAGGTGAGTTGGGTTAATGGGGCAGCAATAAGTCTGTAGTATTTGATGAAGCGACGGTAGCGGTTGGCGAACCCTAAGAGCCGATGGAGCTAACTGCGGGACTCAGAAACTGGCCACTCCTCCACCACTTTGATCTTGGCTGGGTCCATCTTCAAAATTATAGCCCAAAAAGGTTATAGAGGTTAAAAGAACTGGGCATTTTTCAGCTTTGAAAAGTGGACAATTATCCAAGTGCCACTGGAGAACCATCCAGGGCATGACATTGGTGTTGTTCCAAACTGCTGGCTGAAATAAGGATTTCGTCCATACAGATGAAAACAAAAATATTTATGTAGTATTTTATAACATCATTTACAAGGTTCTGGGAAACAGCTGGTAGGTTACAAAGGCCAAAAGGCATAACTAAATATTCATAATCTCTGATGTGGGTCTAAAAGGCCATTTTCCATTCAGCTCACTCTCGGATTCAGACAAAATGGTAGACATCCCTAGATCTCATTTAAAAAATAATACTAGTTTCTGGACACGTTCAGAAGTCGAGGTTATGAGGGGAAGTGAATAATTATTCTTGATTAATGAGTAGAGGTTGAATATAGTCTTATTCAACATAAGTTGGAAAAACAACCAGTCTACTTGCTTAAAACAATTTTGTTTAGATTAAACAATATAATGATCAAAAACCGACCAAGACACCGGTTTAAGTTGTATTATTAGTATTCAGTAGTACTGCTTTCAACAAACGAGTAAGCGTTAAAAGTAGCATCTGCTGTAAGACTTTGCCCTTCAGTCCAAGGGTTATTAATTCAAGATCCAGTATCTGATTTTGAAAGTTGGTATACTACTTAACCAGTATTTTGGAAAAAAGTGACCAATTTGTATTGTTTGCTCTTTGCCCAAATTGGATTGGATAAAAATCATTTTAACCTAAAGATTAATTGGACATATAACTTCCAACCAAAATAAAACCAAAAACTTGGAAAAACTATTATTTTTTAATAAAATTGACTAACACTTTTCATTTTACTCATCGTTGCCCAAGTTGCACAAACACTTTCACTGTTTTCTTGAGCTTATGTCACTAAAATGACAGAAAAACAGTGTACTTTCAAAGACTGTCCTCCTCTAAAAATATTTTAAGCACAAAAAAACCTTGCAAAATATTTAATTATACACACCATTATGACCAATTTGAAAGGTACTTAAAAGAGGGGGGGAAAGAGAAAAAATTGCCAATATCACAGATTATATTGCTAACTATAGTTATGCACTCCACCAGTAGGTGGTGACATATCCAAATTAAGATTTTTGAAATATGTGGTTTGTTGAAGAAATTTGCCTCATGAAGTTTCATCTGAAGATCACTAGCAGTAAGGTTCTTCTTGGCCTCATCAGTAATATTCAGTGACAAAGCAGGCTACAGTGAATAATTACCACTAAACCTGTTTTTCTCCTAAGAATAAGAAGCCAGTGACTATACAAGAGCTTAAATCAACTATAACCAAAAAAAAAACACTCTTAATACATTGAAAGTACACTGCTTATGGAGTTAAAAAAAAGTATAAGCGCACTAATCAGAATAACCTAAATATGCTTCATGAACTAGGTATTTTAGTAAATAAACTGCAAATAAGTCCAGAGTCATAACATCCATCTGTACTCTAAAATGAACATTTAATAAGCCTCCATGTAGCTATCATAAATTTTTTTTTTTTGGTCTGGATCCACTTCATATTGTAATACGGACAATATGTTGCTGTTTAGGAACATTTAGTCACATTTTTAAAGCAAACACAATGACAAGATTTGGTGATATGACTGTTAAATGTTTTTTTTACAACACATAGAAACATTTACAACTACATACATAAACATTAGTTTTGCATAACTGCAATAATATATTGACAATAAAATGAGACTGGTATATTCAGCGCCCATATAGGACCTTTGATTAAACTGGCATTATGTGCCAGTTATGTGTCATTTTCTAACTTGCCTGTGCCAGGTCCCAGTGGGCATAAGCCACTTTTGGCTGTAGTTGTTGCTGCCAAGATCTCAGAGATCCTGCTGACATGCTAAGAGATGTTAATGGATGGATTATTAGCTGGTAATATAGTCCAGGCATTCACCCCTGGACTTGCAATCGGGCATAGAGGGCTCTTGCCCAATATGACAATGGGCTGGACAAAGCAGGGCAGCAGAGGGCCGATGTCCCATCCCTCTTGGGAACAGCTGTCAATCAATCAACATAGAGAACAGAGAAGAACATCATGGAGGTAAGAAATAAACAGAAGGTGCTAAAAAAGTAAGAGCTAAAACCAGATATGCCCTTTAAGCAGAGGCTCACAAATGTGTGGCGTAAACCCAAATGTTTGCTGGTGATTAAGCTGGAGTTTCCTCAGCATCCAAAGAGGCAGCTGCAGGTGTTGCAGAGGTAGCAGCAGGAGAAGGAGAGAACCGTGATAAACTACAGTCTACCTGGGTCAGACATAAAACAAGTTTTAGTGTTTATTTTTTCACTGTGCTTACAAATTCTTATCAGTTAGTTGTTATATGTAGGTTTTTTAACAATTTAGAGTTAGAAAAATGTAAATGTCACCATTTTATTTCTACTAAGTTACAAGCATTTGGCCTGCTAGGAATGTTGTGTTAACTTCAAACTGGGAGAAGAAATCTTTCTTCCAGGAAGGGAAATATGCCTTATCTTGCTGTGAGGTTGCAGGTGACTGATCACCGGCAATAAACCTGCACCCCCCTTTTTTTGTATGTGCAAACTTCTCAACCTTCCTGATGCTTCTTTGAATTTCGATGATAAAGGCAGGGAACAAAGAGGTCCCAGCAGTGCTGACCACAGACATTCAGGGACGTCATTCGCTGTCTGTTTCCACTCTCCTCTTCTGCAGAAAAGTGACTTGTGTCTTGTGTTGGTTTATTTCTCAGGCATAATTAACCCTATCATTCAAGTTTTTATTCCCTTATACTAGTTACAGTGATATTACTGCTTAATTGCATATTCAGCTGGTAAATTATGTCTTTATTAGATATTCATGTTTATTCCAGTATTTATTAATTATGTTCCAAATGCTACATCACATTTTTATCTATTCATGCATTCGTTTTTGCAATTCTGCCACCCACTTCACCAAAGGAACAAAAATGAGAGCAGTGGAATTTTTTGGTAAGAATATTTTCAACATAACCACAAAAAACAGTTTATAATATATCAGTTAAACTGGTCCTAAACTCATATGTTTATGTAGTTAGTACTATGATTTAAGCCACCACTACATCTAAGGAAATAAGAATATTTTAATTGATCTCACTTCTCTTCTCAGCTGTTTCCACAAGATGAAGCACAAGATAAAGAAATTTCAACTTTTCGTTTTTACTGCAACAATCTTTATCATAATCGGCCCAATCTTCAATCTTCTGGTGGTTTATCTTCTACTCTTAACTCATGGGCCAAACTTATTAAGCACATTAGCTTAGTTAACTTTTTTTAGGAGGTAATATTTGGTTTAAAACTACTTTTCACAAGGTAAAACAGATAAGATAAGTGATAAGAAAAATGTTGCTTGAAATAAATAAAACATGCTGGTTAGCCCTCTGTTCATTAATCTTGATTATAAAATCTCTTGTTTTGGATAACAGTGGTTATTTAAACTCCAATGTTTGCAGCAGGTTGTTTAGCTGGAAGCCCATATTGTAGTTTTCTTGTAACTGTCAGCTGGACTGTTGGGGAGGCGAACAAAAACACAGACAAGGAGGAGTAGAAGTTTAGCCGAATCAGAGAAGGAAAGAGACGTATGCCAGCAGGTGGAGGTCTGACGTCACCAATAGTGTTTGCACCAGCAGATCTAACAGAATTAATACTCTTATTCTTCTCACAAGGAAACATTAAACCCTTACAGCAGCATTTATATGGGATGCTAAAGTATAAATATGTTTTCATAAATCTTGCTATAAGAAGATAGCATGTGTTGTCATTACAATATAAAACAATAAAAAAAAATGATTGTTTCATATAGCATGAATTTAATCTTTGTGGATTCTGATGCCCAAAAATGTTAGGACCATATTTCTGCTCACTTACTTACTCAAGCCCTGTCAATGATGTCATAGTTGTGACAATCCTCCTTGCTGGGAACAAGGCTCTCTGTGCATAGTTTAGGTCTTGATCTCCATCATAGTTGGGTGTAACAACCACAAAGCTTTTTTTTAGAGGAGCAGCACAGCTTCTTTTAGAGTCATGTGTCTTTTTCTCTATGATAAACCCAAACAAAAACAAGCTTGTTTTCAGTTAAAACACAAACCGGTTGTGGAACACACGCCAAACATATGATGTGCTTTCCACCTACAGGTTTGATAAAATTCCAACACTAAATAAGCTGCAGCAACCTATGACAACATATTAAATATAGATAAGTATGCCGTGACTCTGTCAGCCTACATCAACAAATTCATTGAGGATGTCAGCATCACAAAGAAAATCCCCATCCCTGCAAACCATTGACGCTGGATGAATAGGGAGGTTCGGAGATCACTAAAAGCCTGGAACTCTTCTTTCAAATCTGCTGATAAAAAGGCACTGAGGACAGTACATGCCAACTTGAACAGATCAGTGAAGCAGGAGCACAGCCAGAAAATCCAGGATCTTTTGCCATGACGCCAGCAGCACCCAGGAGGATGTGGAAAGGCATACGGGCGATCACAGCATCTGATAGGAAAACTGCAACAGATGGCGTTCAAAACACCTGTCTGCAACTGACTGTTAGACTTCCTCAAAAACAGTCCTCAGTCAGTGGACAGAACACCTGTAATGTCATCACCCTAAGCACAAGTTCCAGGGCTGCGTCCTGAGCCCCCTGCTGTTCACCCTGAAGAAACAGTCTCCAGGTTCACCACCAATCACATTATGAAGATGAAACCACAGAAGTGGGCCTCATTAGATACGATAACAGCCAGGACTACAGAGAGGAGGTGGGGAAGCTTCTGGACTGATGCAGAGACAACAACCTGATGCTGAATGTGGAGAAAATGAAGGAGATCATCTTGGACTTCAGGAAGAACCGGCTTAACCATGCTCCACTGCTCATCAATAACTCAGCTGTAGAGGTGGTGAACAGCAGCAAATTCCTGTAGGTGCGTATCACAGACACCCTGATACTGGACTGTAAACATCACCTCACTGGTAAAAACGGCACAAAAGGGCATGTACCTACTTTTGAGGATGAGGAGAACCCACCTGCCCCCACCCATCCTCACTTCCTTCTACAGAAGAACCATAGAGAGCATTCTGACCAGCTGTCTCACTGTGTGGTGTGGAGGCTGCAGTGCCTCAGACTGGAAGAAAGTGAGAAGAGTGGTGGGAACAGCAGAGAAGATCATCGGAGCTCCTCTTCCCTCTATTAAAAACATTTCATCCCAGCGCTGCGTGTCCCAAGCCCGTAACATCATAAATGACCCATCACACCCCCACCATGGACTGATCTCCCTGCTGCCCTGTGGGAAGAAACTCCGCAGCATTTGATGCGGGTCCAGCAGATTCCACAACAGCTTCTTTCACACAACCACCAGACAGCTGAACTGTTGAAAAGAACTAAAAAAAAAAAGCTAAATGTTGAAAAAATCGTAAATCATATCATCGTCTCTGCATCAAACAGACCATATAAATGCGTTTTTTGCACCATGTTTTTTCTCCAAATTTTTACATTTGATCACTGCAGCACTTCAAAAAAAATGGAAATGTAATGAGATCTTTCCAAACCACTCTGTGTATACAATGTGACAAAGTTTCTCTAAGTCTTATATGGTGTCTTAAGGTTAGAGATAGCTTGGAACCTTAACTGTATATCTTACCCCCTATCTTCCCTTGCTGCCACGCCCTTTTGGTGCCTGTTGTGATGCACCTATACATATATTCAAAGCATACCAAAAAAAATCCCTTTTCTCTTGAAAGTTTAATTCTGCATCATGGACAATATACTGTAACTTTGATTATCTGTCAAATAAAATGCAGGCAATGACGTAGTTTGCATTTTTGTACCAAGCTCACTCTTGCTCTTTTGCAGAGGCATCAGTGATGTTTTTTTCCCCTGAATATTTGTGCATAGTCATTTTCTGATATCAACCATAGTAATTTCATGGGTGTATAAATGCAGACTTCAAAGCCTCTGTCCTGTCATTAACATGGTGAATTTGGTTATCTGTTTTCCATCGATGAGCACTTGTGCCCCTGCTTAACTCAGACTTGATTAGATGCGTTTACTGACCCGAGTGATATCACGGAAAGTTTTAGTAAGGAAGAGTTGGATAAAACTACTCAGAGTATCTGCTTTCTACTTAGGGTAGGATAGCTATTCTTTCTGAAACAAGGGCCTTGATATCAACATCTTTATTTACACCTTAACTGGCTGTTAAGAAGTTGTCATTGATCTCACCACCCAGCTCCACGTGTACATATCAAGGTCTCGTCAATTTAGTGGTCACAGACTGAAAAATGTTAAAGGCCACTTGTGGTTAGATGGGGGGGGGTTGTTTTGTTTTTAATTCTAGGAAAATGTATCTGGATCAAGTTTCTTTGTTTACAATAGGACCTCAGGTGTATAAGTCCATGTCATAACTACCCCTCCCTTTCAACGTGATTCTCAAGTTCACTGTTTATGCAACAGACAGTTCTTTACTAGACAGAAAGATGAACTCTACTTAATAGCAAAGCCAAAAGTGTCTGATTTTGAGAAATTAATTATTTAATGTACAAACATTTTAATTCAGTGTATTTAAACTGTTGTTGTTCCCTTACTTTATCTTTTTTGATTTTATATCTGTTCTGATGTTTTAGTGAAGAAATCTGTTGGACTTTCATCAGAAGGAAGTACTTCAGAGATACTTTTCAGAGGTAAGAAAACT